>NC_053022.1:374131986-374151363 GCF_003073215.2 Triticum urartu | reverse complement strand
ACGCCCTCGATGCGGCTATATCTCCTACGTGTCGAAGCACGACTTAGAGGCATAACCGCATTGAAAGCAATGTCGCAAGTAAGGTATCTTCACAACAACCCATGTAAATAGATAATAGGGGGAAAAGGTACATAGTTGGCTTACACTCGCCATGTCACACAAATACATGAATAACATTACAATCATCCAATACACTCATGGTCCGACTACGGTAACAAAATAAAAGATCAACCCCAACATGCGACACGGTGCCCGATCGCCCCAACTGGGCACCACTACTGATCATCTGGGAAAGGCACATAGTAACGGCGAGAGTCTTCGTTGAACTCCCACTTGAGCTCAAGCGCATCGTCTGGAGCGGTATCATCGGTCACTGCATCTGGTTTGGAAGTAATCTGTGAGTCACGGGGACTCAGCAATCTCACACCCTCGCGATCAAGACTATTTAAGCTTATAGGTAAGGGAAGGTAATATGTGGATCTGCAGCAAGCGACTAGCATATATGGTGGCTAACCTGTTCGCAAAAGAGAGCGAGAAGAGAAGGCAAAGCACGAACGAAGAACTATGTTCAAGAAGTGATCCTATAACAACCTACGTCAAGCATTACTCCAACACCGTGTTCACTTCCCGGACACCACCGAGAAGAGACCATCACGGTTACACACGCGGTTGATTCATTTTAATTAAGTTAAGTTTCATGTTATCTATAACCGGACATTAACAAATTCCCATCTGCCCATAACCGCGGGCACGGATTTCGAAAGTTCAAATCCCTGCAGGGGAGTCCCAACTTAGCCCATGTAACGCCCTCGATGCGGCTATAGCTCCCACGTGTCGAGGCACGACTTAGAGACATAACCGCATTGAAAGCAATGTCGCAAGTCAGGCAATCATTACAACATCCCATGTAATACATAATAAAACGGGGGAGATAACATAATTGGCTTACACTCGCCACGTCACATCAGAGTACATAAATAACATTCATCATACAAATCACTCATGGCCCGACTACGGCGCCAAAATAGAAAAGACCCCCAACATGCGACAAGGCCCTGAATCGATAACCCCAACTAGGCACCACTACTGATCGTCGGGAAAGGAAACATAATAACGCTGAGAGTCCTCGTCGAACTCCCACTTGAGCTCGTACTCGTCACCTGGAGCGGAATCACCTGGACCTGCATCTGGAGTTGTAGTATCTGTGAGCCACGGGGACTCAGCAATCTCACACCCACGCTATCAAGACTATATAAGCTTATAGGAAGGATAAGACAAGTATGTGGAGCTGCAGCAAGCGACTAGCATATGTGGTGGCTAACTTATACGCAAAAGAGAGCGAGAAGAGGAGGCAAGGCGCGAGCGAGAATCTAGAGGAACAACCTGCGCAAGCATTACTCCAACACCGTGTCCACCTCCCGGACTCCGCCGAGAAGAGGCCATCACGGCAACACACTCAGTTGATTCATTTTAATTAATTAAGGTTCAAGTTATCTACAACCGGACATTAACAAATTCCCATCTGCCCATAACCGCGGGCACGGCTTTCGAAAGTTCAATCCCTGCAGGGGAGTCCCAACTTAGCCCATGACAAGCTCTCACGGTCAACGAAGGAAAAGACCTCCTCCCAAGACGTTCCGATCAGACTCAGTATCTCGGTAACTCAAGACACTTCGACAGGTTAAAACAAGACCAGCAACACCGCCCGAATGTGCCGACAAATCCCGATAGGAGCTACACATATCTCTTTCTCAGGGCACACTCAGATGAGACTAGCTACGAGTAAAACCAACTCTCAAGTTTCCCCGAGGTGGCCCCGCAGGCAGCTCAGTTCGGACCAACACTCAGAGGGAGCACTGGCCCGTGGGGGGCTAAAATACGATGACCCTTGAGTCTGCAGAACCCAAGGGAAAGAAAAGGCTAGGTGGCAAATGGTAAGACCAAGGTTGGGCATTGCTGGAAAAGCTTTAATCAAGGTGAAATATCAAGGGGTTCCCATAATAACCCAACCGCGTAAGGAACGCAAAATCCGGGAACATAACACCGATATGACGGAAACTAGGGCGGCAAGAGTGGAACAAAACACTAGGCGAGAAGCCGAGCCTTCCACCCTTTACCAAGTATATAGATGCATTAAAAATAACATAGCAATATAGTGATATCCCAACAAGAAAATAAAAGATATTCCAATAGGAACGGCTCCAATCTTCACCTGCAACTAGCAACGCTATAAGAGGGGCTGAGCAAAGCGGTAACATAGCCAATCAACGGTTTGCTAGGACAATGGAGGGTTAGACGTTTAATCATGCAATTGGGAGGCTGACAAGCAAGTGGTAGGCATCGTAGCATTGTCATAGCAAGAGCGAACAAACTAGCATAGCAAAGATAGTAGTGATTTCGAGGGTATGGTCATCTTGCCTGCACAGTTGTCAAAGTTGACTGGATCCTCACAAGCAAACTCAACGGGCTCCTCGGTAGCGAACTCATCTCCCGGCTCTACCCAACAAGACAAACAAGCAACAAGGATACAATCAACCATGTGCAAGACCAAGCAATACGATGAAATGATGATATGCTATGCAGGATGCGATGCGGGAGGCAAAATGCAAGATATGACAAGAAATGCATGAACCTGGCCTCAACTTGGAATTCCAAGGGTGCCACTGGATAGAGGGGATGAAATCTCTTGAAAACGATATAAAGATCATTGGAATCGGAGCTACGGTTTGGAAATGGCAAGCGTTTTAAGATATGACACCGGTCTGCGATTTACAGCAAGTAGGCATCTAAATGCAACGAAATGAACATGCTACAGCCACCAAACATGAAAACAAAATACATGGCAGTGATGTACACAAGATGGTTAACAAAACACTAGCACTGAGCCATAGGCAAATTCATCCATTAAGAGGTTCAAACAAGCATGGAAAAAATGAATATGCAAAACAGATTCCAGACTTAGTGAAATTAACACTAGCCTGAAATTTCAGATCACGATGCTCTCTTCGAAGCAGCAAAACAACATGATAAAAGACCTGAACATGACAAGTAATAATATGGCATGGAGCTACTCAACAAGCTTAACAAAACACCTAAAGTGACCTGGGGCCAAAAGGGTTCACAAAATACTCTACCGAGCTCACGAACATAGCTCGAACACAATCAGTTTTCAGACTTGGTGAAAACTGAGACATGCTGAAATTATAACTCACGAAGGCATGTAAACGAGCTCGATGCACTCACTACGGTGCAAGTCATGGCAAGGCAAGCATATATCCAGAAAGAAGACACAATATGCTAGCTACACATGGCAAGAACAAAGGCATAGCATGCATGAAACACTAACGGTAGCATCGGCAAAATCGCAAACAAGTTGACGATCTGCCCAGATTAACAACGAAGCAAAAGTTGAGCTCGATTGAGTCAACCTAGAGCACTCCACAAATGCAAACAAAGACATGGATGGATAGAGCATAACATAGATATCAAAACTCCCTTACTGATCATCCTCAAAAGAGGCACGGGTCACTAGGAAACAAGCTGGACATATGGCATCACGAACTAAAATATCCCAGACTTAGTGAAAATCACTAAGTCCCTGAAATCAGCAATCTCAGGTACCTCTCTTCGCAAGCTTGCACAAGACAATACACACATCCTAAAAATGCATGGGTGGCACCTCTGGAAAGAAGACAAAATTCTTAACAATTCATCCCAAAGGGGCACAGGCATATCATGCACGGATTAAACATGGCAAAAATGACAAAAGTGCATGATGAACTAACGGATCTGCAATTTAACTCACGAAGCCTCCTTGTAACAGCATTTTGGGCAACTAGATGACCTCAAATGCAAATGATGCAATGTAACGAAATGATGTACATGTCGAGACGAAGATTTTGATATATTATATGCGCGAAACGGAGCTACGGTTGCGGAGATACGAGCAGACAAACATCGCATAAAAAACTAGGGTTTCTGGACAAAAGTCAACGGGGGGTTTGGATCTGAGATCTGGAACCGCACGGAACCTGAGGCGGCGCCGGAGTTACTGTTCACCGGCGACAACGGCGCGGATGTCGAGGACGGCGGCCGGCGGAGGCGAGGTCGCCGGCGTGGAGGGAGAGGAGGCCGGAGTGGGAGGTGGCTGCGGTCGGCCGCGGCGCCGGCGGTTGGAGGAGGCGGCGGCGCGGCTCCCGGTGGCGGCGGTCCGCTCCGGCTGGCGGGGCGCGGCGGCGGCGGAGAGGCGGGGCGATGGCGGCGGCGAGCTCCGGCGCCCGGGGCCGGAGAAGACGAGCGGCGCGCGGGCGCGAGCTCTCTGGCCCGGCGAGGCGCGGGGAGGGCCCGCCTCGGGCCAACGGGCCGGCGGCGGTGGTGGATCTGGGACGCCACGTGGCGGCCAACCACTGGTGCGGGGGCGGCGGCGCGATCTGTCCGGCCGGGTCGGACGTGTCCGGCTCGGCGCGGGGATTTTTTTAGGGTTCGGAGGTAGGGGAAGATCCGGAAAACGGGGGGGGTTTAAATAGGCATAAGTGGAGCTAGGAGAGTCCAAATGAGGTGCGGTTTTCGCCCACGCGATCGTGATCGAACGCTCTAGGACATGGAGCAGAGTATGGTGGGTTTTAGGCCAAATCTGGGGGTGTTGGGCTGCAACACACACGAGGCCTTTTCGGTCCCTCGGTTAACCGTAGGAGTATCAAACGAAGTCCAAATGACACGAAACTTGACAGGCGGTCTACCGGTAGTAAACCAAGGCCGCATGGCAAGTCTCGGTCCAATCCGGAAATGTTTAATCCCCACACATGAAAGAACGCTAGAAAAGGCCACCGGAGGAGAACGAAGCGCCGGAATGCACAACGGACAACGGGGAAAATGCTCGAATGCATGAGATGAATATGTATGCAAATGCAATGCACGAGATGACATGATAAGAGATGCACGAAAAAGAAAAAAACACACGGAGACAAAGACCCGAACCCGAGAAATAAATATAACTTAGCGCCGGAGACGGAAAGAGTTGGATACAAACATGGAAAGTAAATCTGGGGCGTTACAACACTCCACCACTACAAAAAGATCTCGTCCCGAGATCTAGGACTGAAAGAACTCCGGGTACTCAGAATGGAGGTGATCCTCGCGTTCCCAGGTAGCTTCATGGTCGGAATGGTGAGACCACTTGACTTTGAGAAATTTTATTGACTTGTTGCGAGTCTTGCGTTCAGTCTCTTCAAGAATAGCAACTTGGTGCTCACGATAAGAAAGATCTTCTTGGAGCTCAATGTCCTCGAAGTTGACGGTGCGGTCAGGAGTCTTGAAGCACTTTCGAAGATGAGAGACGTGGAACACATCATGAACATTTGCAAAGTTTGAAGGAAGCTCAAGTTGATAGGCGAGGTCGCCTCTCTTGCTGACAATCTTGAAAGGTCCCACGTATCTAGGGGCAAGCTTCCCTTTGATACCGAAGCGACGAGTACCTTTCATAGGAGAGACACGGAGGTAAACATGATCTCCGATCTCGAAAGCCAAATCACGGTGCTTACTATCAAAGTAGCTCTTCTGGCGGGATTGGGCTGCTTTGAGGTTATCACGAATGACTTTGCACATTTCTTCTGCTTCTGTGATTAAGTCATTACCCAGCAGCTGACGTTCACCGGTTTCAGACCAGTTGAGAGGGGTACGGCACTTCCTGCCATACAGAATTTCAAATGGGGCCTTGCCCGAACTTGCTTGAAAACTGTTGTTATAGGAGAATTCAGCATAAGGAAGACAATCCTCCCACTTCATGCCGAAGGAGATCACACAAGCCCTGAGCATATCTTCAAGAATCTGATTGACACGCTCGACTTGACCGCTCGTTTGAGGATGGAAAGCAGTGCTGAAGCGGATGTTGGTACCCATGGCCTTCTGAAAAGAATCCCAAAACTTTGAGGTAAAGATACTACCACGGTCTGAAGAGATCACTTGAGGAATACCGTGCAGAGAGACAATGCGAGAGGTATAGAGTTCCGCCAATTGAGCTGCAGTGATCGACTCTTCGATAGGAAGAAAGTGAGCCACTTTGGTGAGCTTGTCGATGACAACAAATATAGCATCATTGCCACGCTTGGACTTTGGAAACCCAGTCACGAAGTCCATTTCAATGTGGTCAAACTTCCATTCTGGAATGGCAAGAGGTT
The DNA here is from genome assembly GCF_003073215.2 of Triticum urartu. Lineage (NCBI taxonomy): Eukaryota > Viridiplantae > Streptophyta > Magnoliopsida > Poales > Poaceae > Triticum > Triticum urartu. Next base: position 374,145,187 of record NC_053022.1, on the reverse strand, counting down.
GGAGGAGACCTGCTGGCCTTTGGTGTTCTGCCTTCACTCTTCTGCAGACATCACATTCATTCACGAATTGAGCGATCTCGCGCTTCATTCGAGTCCACCAATAAGCTTGCTTGAGATCCTGATACATCTTCGTACTACCAGGGTGGATGGAGAGGAGAGAGTTGTGAGCCTCGTTCATGATCACTTTACGAAGTTCACCTTTGGGCACAACAATACGATCCTCGAAGAAGAGAGTGTCCTTGTCATCAAGGCGGTAGCACTTGTACTTGGACTGACTCTTTGCAATCCCAATCTTCACCTTTTTCACCATAGCATCAAGAAGCTGGGCTTGGCGAATCTGGTCTTCTAAGGTAGGAGAGACTTGAAGGTTGGCGAGGAATCCTTGAGGAACAACTTGAAGATTCAGCTTGCGGAAAGCTTCACAAAGCTCGGGTTGATAAGGCTTGAGAATCAGACTGTTGCAGTAAGCCTTTCTGCTCAAAGCGTCAGCAATCACATTGGCCTTGCCTGGAGTATACTCAATACTCGGATTATACTCTTGAATCATTTCGACCCATCGAGTTTGCCTTAGGTTGAGATTAGGCTGGGTGAAGATGTACTTGAGACTCTTGTGATCAGTGAAAATGTCCACTTTTCTTCCCAATAGAAGATGTCTCCAAGTCAAAAGAGCATGCACAACTGCCGCCAACTCGAGATCATGAGTGGGGTAGTTCTTCTCATTAGGCTTCAACTGGCGAGAGGTATAAGCAACCACTTTCTTCTCTTGCATCAATACTGCGCCAAGACCTTGGAGAGAGGCATCACAAAAGACCTCGTACGGCTTGGATTCATCAGGCGGAGTCAGAACTGGAGCAGTGATCAACTTCTCTTTCAACGTGTTGAAAGCCATATCACACTCCGGAGACCAAACGTACTTGACATGCTTCTGAAGAAGATTTGAGAGAGGCTTCGCGATCTTGGAAAAGTTTTCAACGAATCTTCGGCAATAGCTTGCGAGACCGAGGAAACTGCGGAGTTGCTTCACGTTCTGAGGAGGTTCCCAATTCACAATTGCGGATACCTTCTCGGGATTCACGGAAATGCCCTTGGCAGAGATGATATGACCAAGATAAAGAACCTCATCGAGCCAAAATTCACACTTGGAGAACTTGGCATAGAACTGATGTTCCCTGAGCTTATCAAGAACCAAACTCAAGTGCTTGGCATGATCTTCCTTGTTCTTCGAGAAAACCAGAATGTCATCGAGATAGACCAAAACAAAGTCATTGGTGTAGGCTTTGAAGATGAAGTTCATCATGCGAGAGAACGTCGGAGGAGCGTTGGCGAGGCCAAAAGACATGACTGTGTATTCATATGAACCAAAGCTTGTTCTGAATGCTGTCTTGGGAATATCTTCTTCACGAATGCGAATCTGGTGATAACCCATACGGAGATCAAGCTTGGAGAATACTTGGGCACCCTTGAGTTGTTCGAACAGCTCATTGATGTTGGGAAGTGGGTATTTGTTCTTGATGGTCTTCTTGTTCACTGGACGGTAATCAACACAAAGTCGACTCGATCCATCCTTCTTCTTCACAAAAAGAACACCACAACCCCACGGAGAAGTACTAGGCCGGATGAGACCCAATCTTTCTTGCTCATCGAGTTGTTTCTTCAACTCCTTCAACTCTTCGGGGCCGAGCTTGTAGGGACGTTTGCACACAGGTTCCGTACCGGGCTCAAGTTCAATAACAAATTCAACCGGCCGGTTTGGAGGCATCCCTGGGAGTTCTTCTGGAAAAACGTCTTGATACTCACAAACAACCGGAATCTGCGAAATAGCATCCAATTCACCCTTCTCATTGAGAGAAAACAACCGGATGGTATTATCCCGAGCGGCAAAGACAATGACATCCTCAGACGAATGAGTCAGTTGAATCTGCCTGGCTGCACAATCAAGCTGAGCTTTATGCTTAGAAAGCCAATCCATTCCGAGAATAAGATCAATATCAGAGTTACCAAGAACCATTGGAGAAGCAAGAAACTTGAAATCACCCATCAAGATTGAAATATCCGGCACCTCCATACTGGAACTCAGTCGCTTAGCTGGAGAGACGACTTGCATAGCTCTAGGTAATGCCTTAGTGCTAAAATTGTTCTCCGATGCAAATGGAAATGACATGAAGGAATGCGATGCACCAGAGTCAAAAAGAACTTTTGCAGGAATATCATTAACAGGAAGGTTACCCATGATCACATCTGACGAGTCCTCTGCCTGGGCTGCATTCATCAAATTGACCTTGGCGTGCTTGGGATTATGCTTGACCACAGCTGTACTTGCCGATCTCACAGGAGGAGGAGGAGGAAGACGCCTCTGGTTGAAACACTTGTTGGCATAGTGACCCTTCTGTTGGCACTTGTTGCACGTGACCTCTGAAAGCGGACGGTGATACGGAGCACTCGGTCTTGGCGCTTGAGACGAAGTCTTGTTCTGAAAGCCTGGGTTGGGTGGGTGGGAAGAACCACTGCCACCTTTGCTCTTCTGCTGATACGGCTGACGGAACGGAGGAGGAGGAAGCCAATACTTCTGCTGCTTAGCCACTTGAGTAGAGGAAGAAGGAGTAACATCTCTGACTCGCTTTCTGGAAGCATCACACCTCAACTGAGCAGCCTCTTGCTTCAGTGCCATGTTGTAGAACTCATCGTATCTCAACGGCTCAAAGAGAACAAGAGCGAGCTGAATTTCTTCACGAAGACCACCCCTGAACTGATATATCATGCTCTTCTCATCAGGCACGTCCTGCTTGGCAAAACGGGCGAGCTTCTGAAACAATTTGTTGTAGTCATAGACAGACAAAGAGCCTTGCTTCAGATTGCGAAATTCCTCACGCTTGCTTTCAACCACGCTCTGCGGAATGTGATGAGCGCGGAAATCTTGACGGAAATCATCCCAAGTGATCAAACGTCCACCTCTGGAATCCTTGTACTGCTGGAACCACTCTGCCGCCTGATCTTTGAGTTGGAAAGAAGCGAACTTGACGAAATCTTCAGGCCTGACGTTGCTGCACTCGAAATGCTTACATAGATCCACAAGTCAATCGTCAGCATCGGTTGCCTCAACACAATTACTGAAAGTCTTTGGCCCGTTAGCAAGGAACTGGTTGAGTGTAGCAAAGTGACCCTGATTGCTGCCTTGATTCCCTTGACTGCCTTGATTGCGCTCTTGGAGAATTTGCATGATCAGCTGAGTATTTGCATTAGTTGCGGCCATCACAGCTTGCCATGCCTCTGTAGGAGGTGGAGGTGGTGGCGGATCAGGATTCGGAGTCGTGCGCGTTGGAGGAGCCATCCTGAAGAGGTTGACCACCATTAGCACATTGATAGATAAATATTGAAGCTGAATCCAACGGAATGAAAATTGCAACATATAGTCTTCACATCCGAACAAAATGAACGAATGCATTTCTCTTGAAGTGGTCACATATTCCTAAATTGCGAAGCCACGAAGAATCAGGTAGAAGGGGTACAACAACGAGGGATGGAATCGACATATGACGCCGAAGCAAAACGAATGCCACAACTCGAAATAAAACCAAGGGTTGGCTTGCGGAATAAGCCGGAACAAATACATGATAGAAATTTCGTCCGAAGTTTTCGTGGTGGGACCTACACGGGCTCGATCGTACAGCACCATCATGTACAAGGCAGTGCACATGACATACGAAGCGTCCCCGAGTCAGCATAGCCAAGGACTCTTTAAGACACAACGAGGTCACTGTAAAATCGACCGTGAATAGGCGAACCACTAGACGTCGAACCCCAATTTCATATCATACATCTGTCGGAAAGATATCCTAAGGCTACTTGAATTCCCACCTATGAAATTCCCGAAATTTTCCCGGTTATGCAATCAGGTGTTGGGGATACAGGGGAGCATAATATCTCACTCAAGCTAGCAAATCCTACATCCAGCTGTATCCATCCTTCAACACATAACCAAGAAACCTTCGGAAACCATCTATCTCAACCTTCGAAAAGCATCTGTTATACAAGTTATGGCGATACTCCCGAACTCCCGCCCCAGTACTAGGTGGCGTCGAGGTTATCTCACCAACGAACTGCATAAAAGAGATTTTTGATGTCGCGCACAAATCTCAAGTATACCAGAATTGCAACGATAAAATTGTGACGACAACACCTCGGAGCTCAACTCCCCGGGACACTGCCACAACCCCTAAAGACAGGAGGCACCAAGAACAATGTTCTCGTCACAAAACCATCGGAACAAAACCAAGATACTCGCGTGATCCTAAAAAAAATTTAGTGAAATTTGAGAAGAGAAGAGTCAAAACTCTACGTCAGGATGCCTTACCAGAGTGATGAGGAGACTGGGAAGTAAAAAGAATTCCTAACTCTCCGATATATAATTCCTAAGGACTCAAAACATTTTTCTAGACACAACTCGGCTGCTAAAAACGATCAAGCAATGGGGCTCCTAAGGTCGGGGAAGGCTCTGATACCAACTTGTAACGCCCTCGATGCGGCTATAGCTCCCACGTGTCGAGGCACGACTTAGAGACATAACCGCATTGAAAGCAATGTCGCAAGTCAGGCAATCATTACAACATCCCATGTAATACATAATAAAACGGGGGAGATAACATAGTTGGCTTACACTCGCCACGTCACATCAGAGTACATAAATAACATTCATCATACAAATCACTCATGGCCCGACTACGGCGCCAAAATAGAGAAGACCCCCAACATGCGACAAGGCCCTGAATCGATAACCCCAACTAGGCACCACTACTGATCGTCGGGAAAGGAAACATAATAACGCTGAGAGTCCTCGTCGAACTCCCACTTGAGCTCGTACTCGTCACCTGGAGCGGAATCACCTGGACCTGCATCTGGAGTTGTAGTATCTGTGAGCCACGGGGACTCAGCAATCTCACACCCACGCTATCAAGACTATATAAGCTTATAGGAAGGATAAGACAAGTATGTGGAGCTGCAGCAAGCGACTAGCATATGTGGTGGCTAACTTATACGCAAAAGAGAGCGAGAAGAGGAGGCAAGGCGCGAGCGAGAATCTAGAGGAACAACCTGCGCAAGCATTACTCCAACACCGTGTCCACCTCCCGGACTCCGCCGAGAAGAGGCCATCACGGCAACACACTCAGTTGATTCATTTTAATTAATTAAGGTTCAAGTTATCTACAACCGGACATTAACAAATTCCCATCTGCCCATAACCGCGGGCACGGCTTTCGAAAGTTCAATCCCTGCAGGGGAGTCCCAACTTAGCCCATGACAAGCTCTCACGGTCAACGAAGGAAAAGACCTCCTCCCAAGACGTTCCGATCAGACTCAGTATCTCGGTAACTCAAGACACTTCGACAGGTTAAAACAAGACCAGCAACACCGCCCGAATGTGCCGACAAATCCCGATAGGAGCTACACATATCTCTTTCTCAGGGCACACTCAGATGAGACTAGCTACGAGTAAAACCAACTCTCAAGTTTCCCCGAGGTGGCCCCGCAGGCAGCTCAGTTCGGACCAACACTCAGAGGGAGCACTGGCCCGTGGGGGGCTAAAATACGATGACCCTTGAGTCTGCAGAACCCAAGGGAAAGAAAAGGCTAGGTGGCAAATGGTAAGACCAAGGTTGGGCATTGCTAGAAAAGCTTTAATCAAGGCGAAATATCAAGGGGTTCCCATAATAACCCAACCGCGTAAGGAACGCAAAATCCGGGAACATAACACCGATATGACGGAAACTAGGGCGGCAAGAGTGGAACAAAACACTAGGCGAGAAGCCGAGCCTTCCACCCTTTACCAAGTATATAGATGCATTAAAAATAACATAGCAATATAGTGATATCCCAACAAGAAAATAAAAGATATTCCAATAGGAACGGCTCCAATCTTCACCTGCAACTAGCAACGCTATAAGAGGGGCTGAGCAAAGCGGTAACATAGCCAATCAACGGTTTGCTAGGACAATGGAGGGTTAGAGGTTCAATCATGCAATTGGGAGGCTGACAAGCAAGTGGTAGGCATCGTAGCATTGGCATAGCAAGAGCGAACAAACTAGCATAGCAAAGATAGTAGTGATTTCGAGGGTATGGTCATCTTGCCTGCACAGTTGTCAAAGTTGACTGGATCCTCACAAGCAAACTCAACGGGCTCCTCAGTAGAGAACTCGTCTCTCGGCTCTACCCAACAAGACAAACAAGCAACAAGGATACAATCAACCACGTGCAAGACCAAGCAATACGATGAAATGATGATATGCTATGCGGGATGCGATGCGGGAGGCAAAATGCAAGATATGACAGGAAATGCATGAACCTGGCCTCAACTTGGAATTCCAAGGGTGCCACTGGATAGAGGGGATGAAATCGCTTGAAAACTATATAAAGATCATTGGAATCGGAGCTACGGTTTGGAAATGGCAAGCGTTTTAAGATATGACACCGGTCTGCGATTTACAGCAAGTAGGCATCAAAATGCAATGAAATGAACATGCTACAGCCACCAAACATGAAAACAAAATACATGGCAGTGATGTACAAAAGATGGTTAACAAAACACTAGCACTGATCCATAGGCAAATTCATCCATTAAGAGGTTCAAACAAGCATGGCAAAAATGAATATGCAAAACAGATTCCAGACTTAGTGAAATTAACACTAGCCTGAAATTTCAGATCACGATGCTCTCTTCGGAGCAGCAAAACAACATGATAAAAGACCTGAACATGACAAGTAAGAATATGGCAAGGAGCTACTCAACAAGCTTAACAAAACACCCAAAGTGACCTGGGGCCAAAAGGGTTCACAAAATACTCTACCGAGCTCACGAACATAGCTCGAACACAATCAGTTTTCAGACTCAGTGAAAACTGAGACATGCTGAAATTATAACTCACGAAGGCATGTAAACGAGCTCGATGTACTCACTATGGTGCAAGTCATGGCAAGGCAAGAATATATCCAGGAATAAGACACAATATGCTAGCTACACATGGCAAGAACAAAGGCATAGCATGCATGAAACAGTAACGGTAGCATCGGCAAAATCGCAAACAAGTTGACGATCTGCCCAGATTAACAACGAAGCAAAAGTTGAGCTCGATTGAGTCAACCTAGAGCACTCCACAAATGCAAAAAAAGACATGGATGGATATATCATAACATAAATATCAAAACTCCCTTACTGATCATCCTCAAAAGAGGCACGGGTCACTAGGAAATAAGCTGGACATATGGCATCACGAACTAAAATATCCCAGACTTAGTGAAAATCACTAAGTCCCTGAAATCAGCAATCTCAGGTACCTCTCTTCGCAAGCTTGCACAAGACAATACACACATCCTAAAAATGCATGGGTGGCACCTCTGGAAAGAAGACAAAATGCTTAACAATTCATCCCAAAGGGGCACAGGCATATCATGCACGGATTAAACATGGCAAAAATGACAAAAGTGCATGATGAACTAACGGATCTGCAATTTAACTCACGAAGCCTCCTTGTAACAGCATTTTGGGCAACAAGATGACCTCAAATGCAAATGATGCAATGGAATGAAATCATGTAAATGTCGAGACGAAGATTTTGATATATTATATGCGCGAAACGGAGCTACGGTTGCGGAGATACGAGCAGACAAACATCGCATATAAAACTAGGGTTTCTGGACAAAAGTCAACGGGGGGTTTGGATCTGAGATCTGGAACCGCACGGAACCCGAGGCGGCGCCGGAGTTACTGTTCACCGGCGACGACGGCGCGGATGTCGAGGCCGGCGGCCGGCGGAGGCGAGGTCGCCGGCGTGGAGGGAGAGGAGGTCGGAGTGGGAGGTGGCTGCGGTCGGCCGCGGCGCCGGCGGTTGGAGGAGGCGGCGGCGCGGCTCCCGGTGGCGGCGGTCCGCTCCGGCCGGCGGGGCGCGGCGGCGGCGGAGAGGCGGGGCGATGGCGGCGGCGAGCTCCGGCGCCCGGGGCCGGAGAAGACGAGCGGCGCGCGGGCGCGAGCTCTCTGGCCCGGCGAGGCGCGGGGAGGGCCCGCCTCGGGCCAACGGGCCGGCGGCGGTGGTGGATCTGGGACGCCACGTGGCGGCCAACAACTGGTGCGGGGGCGGCGGCGCGATCTGTCCGGCCGGGTCGGACGTGTCCGGCTCGGCGCGGGGATTTTTTTAGGGTTCGGAGGTAGGGGAAGATCCGGAAAACGGGGGGGGGTTTAAATAGGCATAAGTGGAGCTAGGAGAGTCCAAATGAGGTGCGGTTTTCGCCCACGCGATCGTGATCGAACGCTCTAGGACATGGAGCAGAGTATGGTGGGTTTTAGGCCAAATCTGGGGGTGTTGGGCTGCAACACACACGAGGCCTTTTCGGTCCCTCGGTTAACCGTAGGAGTATCAAACGAAGTCCAAATGACACGAAACTTGACAGGCGGTCTACCGGTAGTAAACCAAGGCCGCATGGCAAGTCTCGGTCCAATCCGGAAATGTTTAATCCCCACACACGAAAGAACGCTAGAAAAGGCCACCGGAGGAGAACGAAGCGCCGGAATGCACAACGGACAACGGGGAAAATGCTCGAATGCATGAGATGAATATGTATGCAATTGCAATGCACGAGATGACATGATAAGAGATGCACGAAAAAGAAAACAACACACGGAGACAAAGACCCGAACCCGAGAAATAAATATAACTTAGCGCCGGAGATGGCAAGAGTTGGATACAAACATGGAAAGTAAATCTGGTGCGTTACAGCCCATCACAAGCTCTCACGGTCAATGAACGATATTCCTTCTCCCGAGACATTCCGATCAGACTCGGCATCTCGGTTTTACAAGACATCCTCGACAATGGTAAAACAAGTCCAGCAACACCGCCCGAATGTGCCGACAAATCCCGATAGGAGCTGCACATATCTCGTTCTCAGGGCACACTCAGATGAGACATCCTACAAGTAAAACCAACCCTCAAGTTGCCCCGAGGTGGCCCCGCAGTCCACTCGGTCGGACCAACACTCAGAGGAGCACTGGCCCAGGGGGGTTTAAATAAAGATGACCCTTGGGCTCCGAAAACCCAAGGGAAAAAGAGGCTAGGTGGAAAATGGTAAAACCAAGGTTGGGCATTGCTGGAGGAGTTTTATTCAAGGCGAACTGTCAAGGGGTTCCCATTATAACCCAACCGCGTAAGGAACACAAAATCCGGGAACATAACACCGATATGACGGAAACTAGGGCGGCAAGAGTGGAACAAAACACTAGGCAAAAGGCCGAGCCTTCCACCCTTTACCAAGTATATAGATGCATTAATATAACAATATAATATGGTGATATCCCAACAATAAACAAGGTTCCAACAAGGAACGATCTCCAATATTCACCTGCAACTAGCAACGCTATAAGAGGGGCTGAGCAAAGCGGTAACATAGCCAATCAATGGTTTGCTAGGACATGGTGGGTTAGAGGTTTTACATGGCAATTTGGGAGGCATGATAAGCAAGTGGTACGCATCGTAGCATAGGCATAGCAAAAGAGCGAGCATCTAGCAAGCAAAGATAGAAGTGATTTCGAGGGTATGATCATCTTGCCTGCAAAGTTGTTAGAGTTGACTTGATCCTCGTGAGCAAACTCAACGGGATCCTCGTTAGCGAACTTGTCTCCCGGCTCTACCCAAACAAGACAAACAAGCAAAAGGAACACAGTCAACCATGTGCAATGCTCGAACAACATGATGCAAACATGGTATGCTATGCGGGATGCGATATGTGATGCATATGCAAGATTTGACAAGGAATGATTGAACCTGGCCTCAACTTGGAAATCCAAGAGTGCCACTGGAAATGTGAGGTGATTTCGGTTCAAATCGATATAAATATCACCGGAATCGGATGCACGGTTTGGAAATGGCAAGCAAAACAAATATGGCACCGGTCTGCGATAAACAGCAAGTAGCCATCTAAATGCATCAAGATAAATATGCTAAAGCACTCAAACATGACAACAAAATACATGGCAGGGATCCACTCATGATGCTTGACAAAAGATGAACATTGAGCTACGGCCAATTCATCCATTAACAGGTTCAAACAAGCATGGCAAAAGTGCAAATGATAACAGGTTTCAGACTTAGTGAAATTAACACAAGTCTGGAATTTAACATCAGGTAGCACACTTTGGAGCATGAAAACTACATGCTACAGGAACTTAAAATGGCAAAGCAAGGCAAGGCATGAAGCTACTCAAAGCACTTAACAAAAGTCCCTTAGTGACCTTGAGCCAAAAGGGATCAGAGAATACAATTGCAAGCATGTGAACATGGCAAAAACATAATCACATTACAGACAGTGAAAAACTGGAGCATGCAAATCTATTAACGAGTAGGCATGTTTACGAGCTCGATGCACTCACTACAGAGCATGGCATGACAAAATAAGCATACACCCATCAACAATACATGGCATAGAAGCTAGACATGGCAAGAAAAACAACATAGAATGCACGGATCAATAGCAACATCCTCGGCAAAATCGCTAACAAGTCAACAATCTGCCAGGATTCACGAAATAGCAAAAGTAGAGCTCGATTGACTCAAGCTAGGATGCTCCATAAATACAAAAAAAGACATGGATGGATAGAGAACCACAATGTTAACAAATCATCCTTACTGATCATCCTCAAAAGAGGCACAGATCACTAGGAAACAACATGAACATATGGCATAATAACAAAATCAGGACAAGGACTTGGAGAAATTCTAAGTCCCTGAAATCAGCATTACCGATTGCACTACTTTGCAAGCTTGTGATAGTCACCACACATATCACAAAAATACATGGTAAGCACCTCTGTAAAGATGGCATGGCATATAACAAAACTCATGTAGACCTCAGGAGCATATCATGCACACATTAATCATGGAAAAAATGACAAATATCTATTTGATGAAACAGATCTGGCAATTTTATCACATAGCCCTCTTCCAACAGCATTTCGGGCATCAAGATGAGCTCAAATGAAAATGATGCAATGAGATGAAATGATGTACTCTCTGATACGAACATTTTGATATGCTATACGCACAAATCGAAGCTATGGATGCGGAGTTATAGCATGCCGAAGATTGAAAAATAAATCTGAGAGAGGGGGAGAAAGTCAACCTAGATCTAGGGTTTACTGTAGCGGGTACTGTAGCAGCGGTGGGATCTCGAGGTCTCCGGTGAGGTGGCAAGGGCGCGGGGACGACCGGAGGAGGCCGGATCCGTCCGGATCCGGACCGGGACGCGCATCGGCGAGGTCGGGGAGGCCGGGCGGCTAGGTAGGCGCGGCGAGGCGGTGAGGGCGAGGCGGCCGGCGAGTGCTCCGGCGAGGTCGCGGTGGCCTGCGACGGCAGGCGGCGGCTGGACGCGAGGAGGAAGATGGGGCGCGGGCGGCGCGAGGAGGAGATGGGCGGCGCGAGCTCAGGCCCTCGGGGGCCGGCTACGGGCTCGGCGGGCCTCGCGCGGGGGCGGCCAGCGGTTGCCACGTGGCGGCTGCTCACTGGCTCGGGGCGGTGTCCGGCGGCGGCGCGAGGAATTTTAGGGTTAGGGAAAGAAGAGACCCGGGATTTGGAATGAGGGATCTATATATAGAGGTAGGAGGAGCTAGGAGACTCCAAATGAGGTGCGGTTTTCGGCCACGCGATCGTGATCGAACACTCTAGATGATGGAAGGGTCTTTGTTGGGTTTTGGGCCAAATTGGAAGGGTGTTGGGCTGAAACACACACGAGGCCTTTTCGGTCCCTCGGTTAACCGTTGGAGTATCAAACGAAGTCCAAATGGCGCGAAACTTGATAGGCGGTCTACCGGTAGTAAACCAAGGCCGCGTGACAAGTCTCGGTCCAATCCGGAAATGTTTAACCCCCACACACGAAAAGAGGTAAAAAGGACCACCGGAGGAGATAGGAGCGCCGGAATGCAAAATGGACAACGGCGAAAATGCTCGGATGCGTGAGACAAACACGTATGCAAATGCAATGCACATGATGACATGATATGAGATGCAAGACAAAGCAACAACACACGGATACAAAAACCCGAACCCGAGGAAAATAAAATAACTTAGCGCCGGAAACGGCAAGAGTTGGGATACATATAAGGTAAATTACATCCGGGGTGTTACACACTTATGATTGGAACTATTAGCAAGCATCCGCAACTACTAATGTTCATTAGGGTAAAACCCAACCATAGCATTAAGATATATTGGTCCCCCTTCAATCACGTATGCATCAATTTCTATGCTAGATTGAAGCTTCTGTCACTCTTGCCCTCCAATACATAGTCCTATCAACATACAACTAACCCTAGGGTGTGATCCACGCGCGCAATCATATGATGGGCACCAAAGGATAGAAACATAACCACAAGAAAATTAAATCAATCATAGCAATTCATCAACCACCGATAGGACAATGAAAATCTACTCAGACATCATAGGATGGCAACACATCATTGGATAATAATATGAAGCATAAAGCACCATGTTCAAGTAGAGGGTACAGCGGGTTGCGGGAGAGTGGACCGCCGTATATAGAGGGGGAAGGTGATGGAGATGTTGGTGAAGATGGCGGAGGTGTTGGTGTAGATCGCGGTGATGATGATGGCCCCCGGTGGCACTCCGGTGCCACCGGAAGCAAGGAGGGAGAGCCCCCCTCCTTCTTCTTCTTCTTCCTTGACCTCCTCCCTAGATGGGAGAAGGGTTTCCCCTCTGGTCCATGGCCTCCATGGCACGGGAGGGGCGAGAGTGTGACGCCCGGATAATTAGGCTACAGTAATTCCATGCTAATGATGCCACATCACCTCGATTACTGTTACTAATCTCGCGATGGTTCAAAAACGGTTCGAATTCAAATTTAAAATCAAGTCAAACAATTAAAGTTTTCAAAAGTCAAAACTAAAATGTTCTTAATGTGGAAAATAAATCATGGATATTATTGGTGGAGTAACAACATCTTTATAAAATATTTAAATACCCTAAAGTGATTAAAACAACATCAAAACAATTAGTTATACTCCTAATATATTTTACCAAATTCTAAACTATTTTTATTCTGAGGTAAAAACTTCTTAGAATAGTGGATTAATTTGACACACTATTTTTGGAGCTATTTTCATATTTTACTAAACCAAAAATATAGTGCAACTAAAATAAAACAGAAA
>NC_053022.1:374117474-374130986 GCF_003073215.2 Triticum urartu | reverse complement strand
ATTTTGTACTTCAGGGTGAATAGAGAGGAGTGAATTGTGAGCCTCGTTCATAATGACTTTACGAAGGTCACCTTTAGGCACAACAATGCGATCCTCGAAGAATAGAGTATCCTTGTCATCAAGACGATAGCACTTGTACTTGGGTTGACTCTTGGCAATCCCAATCTTCACCTTCTTCACCATAGCATCAAGAAGTTGAGCCTCGCGAATCTGATCTTCCAAAGTAGGAGAGACTTGGAGGTTGGCGAGGAAACCTTGAGGAACAACTTGCAGATTGAGTTTGCGGAAAGCTTCACAAAGCTCGGGTTGGTAAGGCTTGAGAATCAAACTGTTGCAGTAAGCCTTCCTGCTCAATGCGTCAGCAATTACATTGGCCTTGCCTGGAGTATATTCGATACTCGGATTATACTCTTGAATCATTTCGACCCAACGAGTCTGCCTGAGGTTGAGGTTTGGCTGAGTGAAGATGTACTTGAGACTCTTGTGATCAGTGAAGATGTCCACTTTTCTTCCCAACTAAGAGATGTCTCTAAGTTAAAAGAGCATGGACAACTGCCGCCAACTCGAGGTCATGAGTGGGGTAGTTCTTTTCATTGGGCTTCAACTGGCGAGAGGTATAGGCCACAACTTTCTTCTCTTGCATCAACACTGCACCAAGACCTTGAAGGGAAGCATCACAGAAGACCTCAAACGGTTTGGATTCATCAGGAGGAGTCAGAACTGGAGCAGTGACTAACTTTTGTCTTTCAGGGTGTTGAAAGCGATGTCACATTCAGAGGAGACAGACATGTACTTCTGCAGGAGGTTGGAAGAGGCTTCGATCTTAGAGAAGTTCTCGACGAACCTTCGACAATAGCTTGCGAGCCCAAGGAAGCTGCGGAGTTGCTTCATTCTGAGGTGGTTCCCAATTCACAATTGCAGACACCTTCTCAGGATTAACGCTATGCCCTTGGCAGAGATGATATGCCCAAGGTAGAGAACCTCATCGAGCCAAAACTCGCACTTTGAAAACTTCGCATAGAACTGATGTTCTCTGAGTTTATCCAGCACCAATCTCAAGTGCTTGGCATGATCTCCTTGTTCTTGGAAAAGACCAAAATGTCATCGAGGTAGACCAAGACGAAGTCATTTGTGTAGGCGTTGAAGATGAAGTTCATCATGCGAGAGAATGTTGGAGGAGCGTTGAAGGCCGAAAGACATGACAGTGTATTCATATGAACCATAGCTTGTTCTGAATGCTGTCTTGGGGATATCTTCTTCACGAATGCGAATCTGATGATAGCCCATACGGAGATCAAGCTTGGAGAATACTTGAGCACCTTTGAGTTGTTCGAAAAGCTCATTGATGTTGGGAAGTGGGTACTTTTGTTCTTTATGGTCTTCTTGTTCAATGGACGGTAGTCGACACAAAGTCGGTCCGTTCCATCCTTCTTCTTGAGAACACCACAACCCCATGGAGAAGAACTTGGTCGGATGAGACCCATACGCTCTTGAATATCGAGTTGTTTCTTCAGCTCCTTCAACTCTTCAGGTCCAAGTTGTAAGGATGTTTGCAAACAGGTTCTGTCAGGCTCAAGATCGATGACGAATTCAACTGGCGGTGCGGAGGCATTCCTGGAAGCTCTTCTGGAAAGACGTCTTGATATTCAACGACTAGAATCTGAGAGATGGCATCCAGCTCACCCTTCTCATTGAGAGAAAATAGTCGATGGTATCATCGAGACGGCGACGATAACATCCTCAGACGAATGGTGTTTGAATTGCGAGGATAGCAATAGCTGAGCTTGTGTTGGGAGAGAGCAGTCAATTCGGAGAATAAGATAATATACGACGTAAAAGCCATGGGAGAAGAAGAAGTGTCGCCCATTCATGATAGAAACATCCGGGACTATGAGGTAGCCTCATAGACTTTGCCGGAGAAACCAGTCCCGTAGGTTTACCCAACATTTCCGAAACTAAAGTCATGCTTGAAACAAATGATCTTGACATGAAACAATGCGATGCACCAGTATCAAAAAGGACTTTTGCAGAGATATCGTTAACAGGAAGGTTACCCATGATCACATTTGACGAGTCCTCTGCCTGAGCTGCGTTCAACAAGTTGACCTTGGCATGCTTGGGATTATGCTTGACCACTGCAGTGCTAGCAGATCTCACAGGAGGGAGGAGGAAGACGCCTCTGATTGAAGCATTTGTTGGCATAGTGACCCTTCTGCTGACACTTGTTGCACGTGACCTCTGAAAGCGGACGGTGATACGGAGCACTTGATCTTGGAGCATGAGACGAAGTCTTGTTCTGAAAGCCTGGGTTGGGTGGGTGGGAAGATCCATTGCCACCTTTGCTCTTCTGCTGATAAGGCTGACGGAACGGAGGAGGAGGCAACCAATACTTTTGCTGCTTAGTTCCACTTGAGTTGAGGAAGAAGGAGTTGCATCTCTGACTCGCTTCTTGGAAGCATCGCACTTGAGTTGAGCAGTCTCTTGTTTCAGTGCCATTGTAGAACTCATCGTACTTCTTGCGGCTCAAAAAGCAGAGAGCTAGTTGGAGATCTTCTCTGAGGCCACCTCTGAACTGATAAATCATGCTCTTCTCGTCAGGGACGTCTTGCTTGGCGAAACGAGCGAGCTTCTGGAACATGATGTTATACTGGTAAACAGACAAGCTGCCTTGCTTCAGGTTGCGGAATTCCTCACGCTTGCTCTCAACAACACTCTGAGGAATGTGGTGAGCTTTGAAGTCTTGACGGAATTCATCCCAGGTAATCACACGGCCTCCTCTGGAATCTTTGTATTGCTGCAAACCATTCTGCAGCTTGGTCTTTGAGTTGGAACGAGGCAAACTTGACAAAGTCCTCAGGCCTGACGTTGCTGCACTCGAATGCTTGCAGATATCCACGAGGCAATCATCAGCGTCTGTTTGCGTGACACAGTTGTGACGGTTTTGGCTGGTGAGCGAGGAACTTGTTGAGTGTAGAACAGGAAAGGGGCGGAATCTGAGAGATGATGGGGATGATGGTGGATGAGTAGGTTGTATATGAAAAGGGACGGCGAATGGAAGAGGAAGGGAGGATATGTGGTGTGAGATGAGATGGCAAAGATAGAGGATGAAGGAGGAGAAGAGGGGGGGGGGAGGTTGTGATATGAGATGCCGAGGAACCGTGATTGTGGGAGCGACGAGAGTGGCGAGGGGACAGGAGTGAGCTGATTCACTGGACGAGAAAGGCGACACAGGGACTTGAGGGAAGCACAATGGGGGTGAGGCCACAGGGGAGAAAGTGGTACGAAGGATAGGCAGGTAGGAGAGGTAGCAAGAAGGATTTCTGGCGCCGTTGCTGGGGAGATTCGCGCCAAGTCAAGTCAACATTTGACTCCCAACAACGAGCCATCTCTGGCACCGTTGCCGGAGTCTACGCACAAGTCAATACATACCAAGTACCCATCACAAACTCTTATCCCTCGCATTACATTATTTGCCATTTGCCTCTCGTTTTCCTCTCCCCCACTTCACCCTTGCCATTTTATTCGCCCTCTCTTTTCTATTCGCCTCCCTCTTTCTTTTGCTCCTCACTCTTCCTGTCATTATGTCTGAAATTGGGGAAATTATTGTCGATATGGACAATAATAATAACATGGAAAATTCCGATGCTCCTGCTGAAGAACCCCCTATCTTACATACAAAAAATTCCAAATCGGTAGTGGTAATATTATTGGAAAAGGAGTTATCCAAGATTTCTTTACTTGTGTCGGTGCTTTGCCTTCTATGGGTAGCTCTATTCTTCATAGAACTAGTAGTCTTGCGGACGCTATCGCCATGCTTGTAGTTGAACTTGAAAGGCAATTTATGCACATGCATCCTTGCATACAAAGGATTTTCCTATAATTTTATAGTATTGAGCATTCTTATGTTAAGCGTGCCTCTACTATCTTTTTGGCTCATGAGTTTAGATTTATAATAAAATGGGCCAAAGAAATCTTTGCGCACTATAACCGTCCTCCCATAGAGGAAATCCTCTTTGATCAAGAGGAAATAATGCGTTTTCAATCTTTACACTATGTTGCTTTTAATGAGAACCTTAGAAAAAAGATTCCTACCAATGTTCTAGTTGATAGAATTTCTGAACTTAATAATGATTTTGCTATTCGAAACAATGAGCTAGGATATTCTCTCGAGTATAGGCTCATGAAGTTATGTCAAAAGAATGCTTATAATGATGAATTGGTTGTGCAATATGAAGGGCCAAAGGAGGAACCTATACCTCCCAAAATTGATCTTGGGGACTTCTGTCCCATTAAATTTAGCCCTTTTGATTACTTTTGCTTGCCTCAAAGAAAACTTGCTGCTGAACGTAGAGAATATGAAATGAGTTTTCATGATCTATCCTATTATTATGGCAATACCTAGATCTATCATTGCTTTTATGCCTAGCTAGGGGCGTTAAACGATAGCGCTTTTTGGGAGGCAACCCAATTTTATTTTTATTCCTTGCTTTTTGCTCCTCTTTAGTAATAAATAATTTATCTAGCCTCTGTTTTGGTTGTGTTTTTTGTGTTTAATTATGTTGGGGACGTAGTAATTTCAAAAAAAATCCTACGCACACGCAAGATCATGGTAATGCATAGCAACGAGAGGGGAGAGTGTGTCCACGTACCCTCGTAGACCGAAAGCGGAAGCGTTAGCACAACACAGTTGATGTAGTTGTACGTCTTCACGATCCGACCGATCAAGTACCAAACGCACGTCACCTTCGAGTTCTGCACACGTTCAACTCGACAACATCCCTCGAACTCCGATCCAGACGAGCTTTGAGGGAGAGTTCCGTCAGCACGACGGCGTGGTGACGATGATGATGTTCTACCGACGCAGGGCTTCGCCTAAGCACCGCTACGATATTATCGAGGTGGATTATAGTGGAGGGGGGCACCGCACATGTCTAAGAGATCCAAGAGATCAATTGTTGTGTCTCCAAGGGGTGCCTCCCTCCCCGTATATAAAGGAGTGGAGGAGGGGGAGGGGCCGGCCACCCTAGGCGCGCCCCATGAGGAGTCCTACTCCCACCGGGAGTAGGACTCCCCCCTTCCATCTGGGAGTAGGAGAGGAGATGGAAGCAGAGAGAGGGGGAAAGGAAAGGGGGGCGCCGCTCCCCTCCTTGTCCAATTCGGACTGGGGGGGGGGAAGGGGGCGTGCGGCTCCCCTTGGCTGCCCCTCCTCTTCTCCACTAGGGCCCAATAGGCCCATTAGTCTCCCCGGGGGGTTCCGGTAACCCCCCGGTACTCCAATATATGCCCGAAACTCCCCGAAACCATTCCGGTGTACGAACATAGTCGTCCAATATATTGATCTTTACATCTCGACCATTTCGAGACTCCTCGTTATGTCCGTGATCACATACGGGACTCCGAACTACCTTTGGTATATCAAAACACATAAACTCATAATATAACTGTCATCGAACTTTAAGCGCGCGGACCCTACGGGTTCGAGAACTATGTAGACATGACCGAGACACGTCTCTGGTCAATAACCAATAGAGTAACCTGGATGCTCATATTGGCTCCCACATATTCTACGAAGATCTTTATCGGTCAAACCACATAACAACATATGTTGTTCCCTTTGTCATCGGTATGTGCTACCTCTTGAGCACTTGCGTTGGTTTTCCCTTGAAGAGGAAAGGGTGGTGCAGCAAAGTAGCGTAAGTATTTCCCTCAATTTTTGAAAACCAAGGTATCAATCCAGTAGGAGGCTACGCGCGAGTCCCTCGCACCTACACAAAACAAATAAATCCTCGCAACCAACGCGATAAGGGGTTGTCAATCCCTACACGGTCACTTACGAGAGTGAGAGATAGATATGATAAGATAATATTTTTTGGTATTTTTATGATAAAGATGCAAAGTAAAATAAGAGCAATGAAAATAACTAAGTATTGGAAGATTAATATGATGGAGATAGACCCGGGGGCCATAGGTTTCACTAGTGGCTTCTCTCAAGAGCATAAGTATTTTACGGTGGGTGAACAAATTACTGTTGAGAAATTGACAGAATTGAGCATAGTTATGAGAATATCTAGGTATGATCATGTATATAGGCATCACGTCCGAGACAAGTAGACCGACTCCTGCCTGCATCTACTACTATTACTCCACACATCGACCGCTATCCAGCATGCATCTAGAGTATTAAGTTCAAGAGAATAGAGTAACGCTTTAAGCAAGATGACATGATGTAGAGGGCTAAATTCATGCAATATGATAAAACCCCATCTTGTTATCCTCGATGGCAACAATACAATACGTGCCTTGTGATACGTCCATTTTGCATCATGCTTTTATATCGATATTTATTGCATTATGGGCTGTTATTTCACATTATGTCACAATACTTATGGATATTCTCTCTTATTTTACAAGGTTTACATAAGGAAGGAGAATGCCGGTTGTTGGAATTCTAGGTTGGAAAAGGAGCAAATATTAGAGACCTATCCTGCACAACTCCAAAAGTCCTGAAACTCCACGGAATATCTTATAATAAATAATGAAAAATCCTCGCCAAAGATGAAGACCAGGGGCCCACACCCTTTCCACGAGGGTGGGGGGCGCCCCCCATAGGGCGCTGATCGTCCATTTTGCATCATGCTTTTATATTGATATTTATCGCATTATGGACTATTATTTCACTTTATATCACAATACTTATGGCTATTCTCTCTTATTTTACAAGGTTTACATAAAGGAGAGAATGCCGACAGTTGGAATTCTGGTCTGGAAAAGGAGCAAATATTAGAGACCTATTCTGCGCAACTCCAAAAGTCCTGAAACTCCACAGAACGTCTTAAAAGAAATAAAGAAAAATCCATGCCAAAGATGAAGGCCAGGGGGCCCACACCCTTCTCACGAGGGTGGGGGGCGCCCCCTAGGGCGCGCCCCCTACCTCGTGGGCCCCTTGGTGGCTCTCCGACGGCCATCTTCTCCTATATGAGGTCTTTCAATGAGAAAAAATAAGGGGGAACTTTTCGGGACGAGACTCCGCCGCCACGAGGCGGAACCTTGGCGGATCCAATCTAGAGCTCTGGCAGAGCTGTTCTGCCGGGGATACTTCCTTCCCACAGGGGGAAATCATCACCATCGTCATCACCAACGCTCCTCTCATCGGGAGGGGGCAATCTCCATCAACATCTTCACCAGCACCATCTCATCTCCAAACCCTAGTTCATCTCTTGGATCCAATTCTTGTCTCAAAGTCCGGGATTGGTGCTAGTAGGTTGCTAGTAGTGTTGATTACACCTTGTAGTTGATGCTAGTTGGTTTAATTGGTGGAAGATCATATGTTCAGATCCTATATGCATATTATTACCCCTCTGATTATGAACATGAATATGCTTTGTGAGTAATTACATTCGTTCCTGAGGACAAGGGAGAAGTCTTGCTATGAGTAGTCATGTGAATTTGGTATTCGTTTGATATTTTGATAAGATGTATGCTGTCTAGCCTCTAGTGGTGTTATGTGAACGTGGACTACATAACCCTTCACCATTATATGGGCCTAGAGGAAGGCATTGTGAAGTAATAATTAGTGATGGGTTGCTAGAGTGACAGAAGCTTAAACCCTAGTTTATGTTGCTTCGTAAGGGGCTGATTTGGATCCATATGTTTCATGCTATGGTTAGGTTTACCTTAATACTTTTGTTGTAGTTGCGGATGCTTGCAATAGAGGTTAATCATAAGTGGGATGCTTGTAGCACCCAAGCACCGGTCCACCCACATATCAAATTATCAAAGTATCGAACGCGAATCATATGACGTGATGAAAACTAGCTTGACGATATTCCCATGTGTCCTCGGGAGCGTTTTTCCTATTATAAGAGTTTGTTCCGGCTTGTCCTTTGCTACAAAAAGGATTGGGCCACCTTGCTGCACTTTATTTACTTTTGTTACTTGTTGCTCGTTACAATTATCATCACAAAACTATCTGTTACCACTTATTTCAGTACTTGCAGAGAATACCTTGCTGAAACCGCTTATCATTTCCTTCTGCTCCTCGTTGGGTTCGACACTCTTACTTATCGAAAGGACTACGATAGATCCCCTATACTTGTGGGTCATCAGGCGCGCCCCCCTACTCGTGGGCCCCCTGGTGGCTCTCCGATGACCATCCTCTCCTATATGAAGTCTTTCATCGAGAAAAAATAAGAAGCAACCTTTCGGGACGAAACTCCGCCACCACGAGGCGGAACCTTGGCGGATCCAATCTAGAGCTCCGGCAGAGCTGTTCTGCCGGGGAAACTTCCCCCCCGAAGGGAGAAATCATCCCCATCGTCATCACCAACCCTCCTCTCATCGGGAGAGGACAATCTCCATCAACATCTTCATCAGCACCATCTCATCTCAAAACCCTAGTTCATCTCTTGTATCCAATTCTTGTCTCCAAGTCCGGGATTGGTGCTAGTAGGTTGCTAGTAGTGTTAATTACTCCTTGTAGTTGATGCTAGTTGGTTTAATTGGTGGAAGATCATATGTTCAGATCCTTTATGCATATTATTACCCCTCTGATTATGAACATGAATACGCTTTGTGAGTAGTTACGTTTGTTCCTGAGGACAAGGGAGAAGTCTTGCTACTAGTAGTCTGTGAATTTGGTATTCGTTCGATATTTTGATGAGATGTATGTTGTCTAGCCTCTAGTGGTGTTATGTGAACGTCGACTACATAACACTTCACCATTATTTGGGCCTAGAGGAAGGCATTGGAAGTAATAAGTAGATGATGGGTTGCTAGAGTGACAGAAGCTTAAACCCTAGTTTATGCGTTGCTTCGTAAGGGGCTGATTTGGATCCATATGTTTCATGCTATGGTTAGGTTTACCTTAATACTTTTGTTGTAGTTGCGGATGCTTGCAATAGAGGTTAATCATAAGTGGGATGCTTGTTCAAGTAAGGCACACCCAAGCACCGGTCCCACATAAATTATCAAAGTACCGAACGTGAATCATATGAACGTGATGAAAACTAGCTTGACGATATTCCCATGTGTCCTCGGGAGCGCTTTTCCTTATATAAGAGTTGTCCAGGCTTGTCCTTTGCTACAAAAAGGATTGGGCCACCTTGCTGCACTTTATTTACTTTTGTTACTTGTTGCTCGTTACAAATTATCTTATCACAAAACTATCTGTTACCACTTATTTCAGTACTTGCAGAGAATACCTTGCTGAAAACCGCTTATCATTTCCTTCTGCTCCTCGTTGGGTTCGACACTCTTACTTATCGAAAGGACTACGATAGATCCCCTATACTTGTGGGTCATCAAGACTCTTTTCTGGCGCCGTTGCCGGGGAGTGAAGCGCCTTTGGTAGGTGGAATTTGGTAAGGAAAAATTATATAGTGTGCTGAAATTTACTGTCACTTGTTACTATGGAAAGTAATCCTCTGAGGGGCTTGTTCGGGGTATCTTCCCCGACCAGTAGAGCAAAGAGTTGCTCCTCAACCTACTGAACCTACTGAAATAAATGAAAATGAAATTCCTTATGATATCCTTCGGTATGATAGAAAAACTGCTAGCTAATCCTTTTACAGGAGATGGAACAAAGCATCCTGATGAACACCTAATATATGTGGATGAAGTTTGTGGATTATTTAAGCTTGCAGGTATACCCGATGATGTTGCTAAGAAGAAGGTCTTCCCTTTATCTTTGAAGGGAGACGCATTGGTATGGTATAGGCTATGTGATGATACGAGATCATGGAACTATAGAAGATTGAAATTGGAATTTCATCAAAAGTATTACCCTATGCATCTTGTTCATCGTGATCGCAATTATATATATAATTTTTGGCCTCGCGAAGGAGAAAGCATCGCTCAAGCTTGGGGGAGGCTTAAATCAATGTTATATTCATGCCCCAATCATGAGCTCCCAAGAGAAACAATTCTTCAAAAAATTATGCTCGGCTTTCTGTGAAAACAATCGCACCATGCTCGATACTTCTTGTGCTGGCTCTTTTATGATGAAGACTATTGGATTTAGATGGATTTATTGGATAGAATTAAACGCAACTCTGAAGATTGGGACCTCGACGAAGGTAAGGAGTCAGGTATGACACCTAAGTTTGATTGTGTTAAATCTTTTATGGATACCGATATTTTCCGTAAGTTTAGCACTAAATATGGACTTGACTCTGAGATAGTAGCTTCTTTCTGTGAATCTTTTGCTACTTATGTTGATCTCCCTAAGGAGAAGTGGTTTAAATATCATCCTCCCATAGAAGTAAAAGTAGCTGCACCTATTAAAGTTGAAGAAAAGACTATGTCACTTATAATGATCCTATTGTTCCTACTTCTTATGTTGAGAAACCACCTTTCCTTGTTAGGATAAAGGATCATGCTAAAGCTTCAACTGTGGTTCGTAAAAGCAATATTAAAACATATACACCTCCTGAGCAAGTTAAAGTTGAACCTAATATTGCTATTGTTAAAGATCTCTTGTCTGATAATATAGATGGGCATGTTATTTATTTCTGTGATGAAACTGCTAGAATTGCTAAACCCGTGATACAGATAAACCTAGACCTGTGGTAGGCATGCCTGTTATTTCTGTTAAAATAGGAGATCATTGTTATCATGGCTTATGTGATATGGGTGCTAGTGCTAGTGCAATACCTATTGACTTATACAAAGAAATTATGCATGACATTGCACCTATTGAGTTAGAAGATATTGATGTCACAATTAAACTTGCTAATAGAGATACTATTTCACCAATGGGAATTGTTAGAGATGTTGAAGTCTTGTGTGGGAAAACTAAATATCCTGCTGATTTTCTTGTTCTTAGTTCCCCACAAGATAGCTTTTGTCCCATTATATTTGGTAGACCCTTCTTGAACACTGTTAATGCTAAGATAGACTGCGAAAAGAATGTTGTTACTATTGGCTTGGATGATATGACTCATGAATTTAATTTCTCTAAATTTAGTACAACACCGTGAAGAAATTGCCTAGTAAGGATGAAATTATTGGTCTTGCTTCTATTGCCGTACCTCCTAGATCCTTTAGAACAATATTTGCTAGACCATGAAAATGATATGTTTATGAATGAAAGAAGGGAAATAGATGAAGTATTCTTTAAAGGAACCTATTCTGAAACACAATTTGCCTGTTGAAATCCTAGGGGATCCTCCTCCACCAAGGGTGATCCCGTGTTTGAGCTTAAACCATTGCCTGATACTCTTAAATATGCTTATCTTGATGAAAAGAAAATATATCCTGTTATTATTAGTGCTAACCTTTCAGAGCATGAAGAAGAAAGATTATTGAAAACTCTGAAGAAGCCGTGCTGCTATTGGATATACTCTTGATGATCTTAAGGGCATTAGTCCCACTCTATGTCAACATAAAATAAATTTGGAAGCAGATGCCAAACCAGTTCGTGATCCTCAACGACGTCTGAATCCTAAAATGAAAGAAGTGGTAAGAAAAGAAATACTAAAGCTTCTGGAGGCAGGTATAATTTATCCCGTTGCTGATAGTCAGTGGGTAAGTCCTGTCATTGTGTCCCTAAGAAGGGAGGTATTACTGTTGTTCCTAATGATAAAGATGAATTGATTCCACAAAGAATTATTACAGGTTATAGGATGGTATTGATTTCCGCAAATTAAATAAAGCTACTAAGAAAGATCATTACCCTTTACCATTTATCAATCAAATGCTAGAAAGATTATGCAAACATACACATTACTGCTTTCTAGATGGTTATTCTGGTTTCTCTCAAATACTTGTGTCGGCTAAAGATCTATGAAAGACTACTTTTACATGCCCTTTTGGTACTTTTGCTTATAGGCGTATGCCTTTTAGTTTATGTAATGCACCTGCTACCTTTCAAAGATGCATGATGGCTATATTCTCTGACTTTTGTGAAAAGATTTGCGAGGTTTTCATGGATGACTTTTCCGTCTATGGATCTTATTTTGATGATTGCTTGAGCAATCTTGATCGATTTTTGCAGAGATGTGAAGAAAAATCTTGTCTTGAATTGGGAAAAGTGCCACTTATGGTTAATGAGGTATTGTCTTGGCATAAAGTCTGAAAAGGTATTGAAGTTTGATAAGCCAAGGTGATGCTATTGAAAAGATGCATGTCCCAAGACATCAAAAGGTATAAAGGTTCTGGGTCACCGCCGGGATTTTATAGGAGGTTCATTAAGGACTTCAAAAATTTCTCGCCTCTGACTAATTATTACAAAAGATAATACCATTTGTCTTTGATGATGATGTGTAGAAGCATTTGAAATACTTAAGAGACATCAGTCTCTGCACCTATTGTTCAGCCCACCATGATTGAATGTTACCCTTTGAAATTATGTGTGATGCTAGCGATTATGCTGTAGGTGTTGTTTTAGGGCAAAGAGTTGATAAGAAATTAAATGTTATCCATTATGCTAAGTAAAGACCTAGACAATGCTCAAAGAAAATTATGCTTACTGAAAAGACTTTAGGCAGTTGTATGGCTGTGATAAGTTCAGACCTTAATATTGTTGATTCTAAAGTAAACTATCCACACTGATCAATGCTGCTATTAGATATCTTATGAGAAAAAATGCTAAACTAGACTATTAGATGGGTTCTCTTGCACAAGAATTTGATTTGCATATTGTTGATAGAAGAGGAGCTAAGAACCCCATTTCAGACAACTTATCTAGGTTAGAGAATGTTCTTGATGACCCACTACCTATTGATGATAGCTTTCCTGATGAACAATTAAATGTCATAAGTACTTCTCGTAGTACCCCTTGGAATGCTGATTATGCTAATTACATAGTTGCTAAATTTATACCACCTAGCTTCACATACCAACAAAAGAAAAAGTTCTTCTATGATTTGAGACATTACTTTTGGGATGACCCACATCTTTATAAAGAAGGAGTAGGTGGTGTTATTAGACGTTGTGTACCTAAGCATGAACAGGAACAGATCCTACGCAAGTGCCACTCCGAAACTTATGGAGGACACCACGCGGGAGATAGAACTGCACATAAGGTATTGCAATCCGGTTTTTATTGGCCTACTCTCTTCAAGGATGCCCGTAAGTTTGTCCTATCTTGTGATGAATGTCAAAGAATTGGTAATATTAGTAGACATCAAGAAATGCCTATGAATTATTCACTTGTTATTGAACCGTTTGATGTTTGGGGCTTTGATTATATGGGACCTTTTCCTGCCTCTAATGGACACAAATTTTACTTGCTGTTGATTACGTTACTTAGTGGGTAGAAGCTATTCCAACTAGTAGTGCTGATCAATAACACTTCTATTAAAATGCTTAAAGAAGTTATTTTTCCGAGGTTTGGAGTCCCTAGATATTTAATGACTGATGGTGGTTCACATTTTATTCATGGTGCTTTCCGTAAAATGCTTCTAAATATGACGTCAATCATAGAATTGCATCTCCGTATCACCCACAGTCTAGTGGTCAAGTAGAATTGAGTAATAGAGAACTCAAATTAATTTTGCAAAAGACTGTCAATAG
>NC_053022.1:374102576-374116474 GCF_003073215.2 Triticum urartu | reverse complement strand
ATCTGCCTTAATACTATACCAGCGGTTATAGATGAACTATATTAGCAGATTGCATCTTTGCGTACCACCATGAATGATTTGTAAACCGACGTTTTTTCCTTTTCAGATTTTCGCTTCACAATGGCCAAACAGTTTTATGCTTGCAACTGGGCTCCTTCCCGGGTTACCGAAGAACAGTTGAACGGAATGGTAATATTGGCACCTTGCCCAAAAAAAACTGAGATTCGATGGCGAGTTCCAGGAACAGAGAATCCTCCTACCCCGAGGCAGGGTGAGGTAGTGGTCTTTGTCGACCACATAGGCCGTGGTTTCAAACCGCCCGGGTTGAAGTTTTTCCGAGATGTTCTTGCCAGTTTCCAACTCCATCCTCAAGATATTGGACCCAACTCGGTGTCCAATCTATGCAACTTCCAAGTCTTCTGTGAAGTGTACTTACAAGAATAACCAACTAATAAGCTGTTCTGGGATTTTTTTCATCTGAACCGGCGCACAGAATTCGTAAGCGGTCCCAACATTGAACTTGGTGGCGTCTCTATTCAAAAGTGGAAAGAAGTTGAGTTCCCTCATGCCAAGCTGCACAGTCACCCTAAGGACTGGAACCAGACTTGGTTCTACTATAAGGATACCTCTCCTGAAGATGAGAACCCTCTGCCAGGCTATCGTGATCACCGGCTTTCCAACACTCATCCATTGCTACAACGTTTAAGTTCTGCGGAACGGGCCGCATATGCCCCTCAACTCGCCAAGCTCCGAGCCTTTATGGCCAATGGTTTATCGGGCGTCGACTTTGTGCGTTGTTGGATATCTTAGAGCATCTTGCCATTAAGCCACCGCTCCGGTTTAATGTGTGAGTACACCGGTGAATTAGAAGACCCCCAACGCCACGTCAACATTTAGTTAACCGGTGAAGAGGTCACTGAAGGTGTTAAGAAAATTTTGAATGAACCGGAATCTGTTTGTCGCCAAACCGGCTTGAACCCCTTCTACACACAAAATAAACCGCCTGCTGTAAGTACTATCCTTCCTTTTTATCTTTGACATTTTTTAAAATTGTTCAACCCGTAAACATTCTTCTATTTGTTTATAAACAGGGTGATGATCCATTCTGGAAGAGGAAATCCACAGATAAAGCAGCAAAGCCATCCCGTCTCAAAACCAAAGCCGTTAAGAGAACCTCAAAGCCGAAAACAGCTGAACGTATCAACATGGAACTTGAGGAAGATGCAGATGAACCGGAAATTGAGGTAGAAATTGACTCACTTGGCTCCCTTTTCATGCACCTCATTAACAATGATCTTTATCAGGAGGACGTGGAAGGCAGCCAGGCTGATGACGTAGAGGTAATTACCCTTTCCTTCGGTTCAGACTCTATGCCAACAGAAAAAACCCGTCAAGCAGTCTGGAAAGTAAGCTTTTCTCATCCTCTTTCTTACTTGAATCCAACATTTATTTTGAAGACGCAGCAGAACGAGGCTCGCCGGACAACCCGGCACAGCGGCCAGCAGGTCACTTCGGCAGGTTTACCTGACAGCCCAGTTTGGAAACGCCGATCTGAGGTCTCCCCCACTTTTGACAATTCTTATCCCAAGGCAGGTTATTTCCGACAACCTCTTAATCCGTTCGATTCAAATTATCAGGTGACACCTCCCTCATCCTCTGGCGAGTCAACAATGACCCAACTCCCTCCTCTTAAAACTGTAGCTGGGTAAGTACTCAAACCCTTTCTTCAAATGTTTGCATATCTTGAATAGTATGCTTAATTTTCACCTCTTTTATTTTTGTTTGCAGAGCCAAAGCCAGACCCAGCAAAAAAGCTCGGGTGAACAATCTGTCTGAAGACCAGGTGGTTCTTGAACAGGAGCAAACAGGTGAACCAGACCAAACTGGTGAGCAGGAGGGTCCCCATCCTGAAGCTACCTTTGATGAGCCACCCCTCAAAATCAGAATATTGACGAACAAACAGAAGCTGACACTGTTGTTCCTGATACTGAACCGGCAGCTCCAATCCAGGCTAGTCCGGTGAGAGTTACTGGCACTCCACCATCACCCGTAAAAACTACTGGAGGCCAAGGAGATGATGTTATCATTACTGGCATGCGCCACAGCTCTCCTTGCCATCATGCAATCTTGGCCAAACATGGTGCCAAAGAAGAGCGTTCTACCATGGAGAAGGGTAAATGGAGCACTGATTTGTCAAGTTATGCTCATCTCAGCGCTGAAGAACTCCACTCTGGTTTTTTAAACCGTCTGCACTCAAACCGTGATTATGAAGTCGGTTTGGTGAACCTAATGAAGGAACGCTATGAGGTATTTTCATCTCCTTTCATTTCTTGACTCCAAAGTATAAACATCAGCCCAAGTAGCCCCCAAGGGCCATTTTATGATGTTAATCTTAAACCGGGACTTTGTAATACCTTAATCCTTACATGCTGATTCTCGATATGTCAAGTCCTCAGTAAAAACAAAACCGATACTTTATTAGTGTAGTTATGTAGCTTTCATCGGTGTAGCCCCCAAGGGCCGGTTTAGCTTTGCGAGGTAACCCGGGTCTTGAATCCATGCATCAGTTTTGAACAGATGTACATTAGCCCCCAAGTGTTAAGGATAATGCTTGCATTGTACTTGAGACTTGTGAAAGACTTGTTGATAATAGAGCAAATAGGCATTAGCCCCCAAGTATGAAGTGCATAACTTGTTATACGCTTAGTACTTAGAAAATACATATCCTGTTGTTGACATATCTTCGCCTTTGCAGGCCGAACTAAGTAATAGGGATGCTCAAACCGCTGATCTTCAAGAGAACGTGAAGTCCCAACAAGCAGAAGCTTCGAAAGCCAAGGAGGAGCTGACCAATGCCCTGGCAGCTATGGAGAAGTTAAAAGAGACTTTTAACAAGGAGCGTGCTGACTGGGAAGCCGAAAAGGCCGGTTTAACCAAGAAAGCCGAAGGCGCGGAAGCAGCCCTGAAGCCAGTTGTAGACGAACTGACCGGCTTGAAGCGGCAGATCGACGCCATGACGTCTGCTATGTTCGGTAAGTACCTCCTTATGCTATTTGTCCAATTCATGAGTTCTTATCATTTACCAGTTTGCTGATATTAAACCATGACAGGCACTCGTATTGCTCATCTGGGCGCTGATATGCGGATGAAGCTTAAAGAGGCTTAAACCTTAATAGAACAGCTATACTCTAGATCCCAGCGTGCTATTTGCACTGCAGCCTACAACAAGCCGGTGCCATCACTGATAAAAGAAACCCTTGAGAAGCTGCCCATGCTACCAGCCCGGATTACTGAACTGAAGAAGGCAGCTGCAAGATCAGGAGCGTTGACCGCACTAATCCGGGCCAAGGCATGGATTCCGGATCTTGAAGCGGATGACATCATTAAAGGATATCCAGGTGTGAAGGAGGGCGGTTCAAACTTCAACAATGATGATCTCCGAAGGCTGACAAAGGAGATGCGGCCAATAGCCAGCAAACTGGCGGAGGAAACAGACTTATCTCATTTCCAGCCGGTTTACGACGCTGAAGGAAAGAGACAGCCTGCCGAAATCCATGAAGTCGAAGAACTTGTGCCTCCAATCCGTAAGCATACTTACGCTCCTGACATTAACCCCTCCAGCCTTATCCATGAAGAAGCCGTGTTTCAAGCTTTAACCGGAATCGATTGGTCAACGATTGATTTCCAGCGTCTGGGGAGGGATGAAGAAGAGGTGATTGCACCAAATGCCCCTCAATCGTCGAGCCGTCCCGATGAAGCATCCTAAACCGGCAGCCGGTTTATCAGCTACTGTGTGCCACTGCTTGAAACAATTATTCAATTGGATCCGTTTTGAAGCTTCTTGTAATAGGATAGCGAAAACACCTTTATCTCCCATGCCATCGAGCATGCTTTGTGTTGCTTGACATTGTGAAAAACTTGCTCCACTTTTGGAATCTATTTATGCACAATCCATTATACTTTATGTTCCTGCATATAAGAACTAAAAAGAGTCCTAGTGGTTTACCACTAGACGGGTCATGATGCCCAAAATCCATACATAACTTGGATGGCTATCCAAGATTTATTTAAACCAGATAAGATAAATACTATCTGTGACATACCTCGTTTTAGCTGACCAACTGCTTGTATGATAAAGGTGAAGAACACCAGTCCATAGCATTGTCAACTCATTGCCCTCTTGCCGGTTCATATAGAAACCATTTGGATCTATAATAGCTGCATAATACTGGTGATATATAATCAAAAACCAGACTAGAAGAATATTCTGCCAATTTAAAACTGATCATGTACTGACAACTAAGCGTTGAAAGGCATGCCGGGTTGGAAAGAAACACCGGTTTATCAGAAAAAATATTTATAAATCCCTTATCATAAAAAATCGCAAAGAAAAAATATACAAGGCTTTTCATGGGCTGCCAGACCCTAAATCGAGGCTTTTCATGGGCTGCCAGGCCGCTGAGTTAAACCGTTTTGCAAAGCCTGTTAAGATGGACCTCAATCTTTAACCAATCACCGTTTTAACTTTGACTAGTTCAGGGTCCATGGGAGTGACTTGTCAAACGTTCGATGGGTCATACCAGGTTTACCTGGATGGAGTGGCTTACTTAAAGAGGCAGGATAACCCGGAGTTTTAGGTGAATACACCTGGCTTCCAAGCCTGGCTTGATAGCCTATTACAAGGGTTCAAGCTCACCGTTCTTTGAGAAGCAAGGAGCCCCCAGGTAATATGTGAGCTATGCTCAGTGGTTACCTATGTTTGAACTGTGCTTAATGCAACAAATTCTCTTTGGCTCCACATAATTTCCTTTTGGCTTAAAGCCTATCAAGAGGTGTAGCTATGGTTCAGATATGACCAAGCCCCCTAGTGACATCCCTTTTTTGCTTTTAAACCGATCAAGAGGTGTAGCTATGGTTCAGATATGACCAAGCCCCCTAGTGACATCCCTTTTTTGCTTTTAAACCGATCAAGAGGTGTAACTATGGTTCAAATATGACCAAGCCCCCTAGTGATTTTCTTTATATCCATGCGGCTGTAGAGGCCGGTTTAACAAAACTCCACCTTGTTAGTAGAAGCTCTTTTTAGGCTCACATGATGTAAAAAAGAACAGAGACCCCGCTTTATTCGAGGCTCCGGTTTATTATATAATATATACATTGTCATAATATGTACATAAGAAGAGCCTGTGGCTCAAGTATAGTAAGGCCGAAGAAGAGCTATATTCCACGGCCGCTTGGTCTCCTCCTCCGATTTACGTGAGTCTTTGTGCTCTCGAACAATCAAAGGTAGTATGACCGTTGTGCAGATTCTTGCTGACCACAAAAGGTCCTTCCCAAGGTGGGGATAACTTGTGCATATCATCTGATCCGGATGAGCCGGAGCACCAGATCGCCTCTTGAAAGGTTCTTGTCATGGAATTGTCACGGCAGATGTCCTTAGTGTGAGGACTTAGTCGCGAGGCCAACGCATCTATGTGGTAGCTTGAGAGGGGTTGAGCGGAATCGAGAGACGCAACACAAGACAAGGGTTTAGACAGCTTCGGGCCCCGGGAAACATCATCCGGTAATAACCCTACATGCTGTTTGTGGCTAGGTCTCATTATGATCATGAGGGAGTCGTCGGTAAGCCGGCTCTTTGTGTCTAGCCCTAGAGATTATTTTCTGTCCCTCTTTGGGGAGCCCTGCCCCTCCTTATATATGTTGAAGGGGTGGGTTACATGTGGAGTCCTAGTAGGACTAGGACTAGTCTATCCTTTCTCACAAGTTGAATACAAGTCCGGGTCTTGCTTCCTCGTAAAGGAAATATTCGTCATCCCTTTTCTCTTAAGCCGACCCACCAGAGTATAAGCCGGCCTGCTGGGCCTTGGCCTTTGTTGTCCGTCTGATCCACCCGCCGGGTCTCCAATGAGTCACAATGTCCCAGGCGTTACATGTAAACGCCCATGTCCGGGCGGATGCCAGTGAGTCGCCAAGCTCCAGCCAGGTCTCCTGGTGAGTCACCAAGCCCGGCCGGTCATGATTCGGCCGGGTCATACCGCGGGGGTATATCCCCGACATTAGCCCCCCAGTTTAATTTGGATTTATCCATGTTAAACTGATCCTATAAAATAAACACAAGAACAAAACTGATAGGTTTTGTGCTCTAGGTAAATATTTCCTGACTGGCACCTGATCATTTAAGTCCTTGTCATTTCCTCCTGGATGCATACTCAGAGATCTTATAGCAAATCTCTTTAACAGATATGTCCAAACCTTGCAATGCAAATCCCATATTTTTTTGAGAAATCCGAGCCAATAGGCAGCTTCAGAGCCAATTTGCAGACATTGTATCTATAGAGAAATATTGTAATAAATATGAATCGGCTTCCAAAGCGCCGGCTTAAAAAATATTGTCTTGAAAACTCCATCTGGCTTTCAGCCGGCTGTAGAACTTGCCGGTTATCATTGACAAATATCCGGTTTGTAAATATTGATAGCACCGGGTCATAATGTTTGCCAACGCCGGTTCATAGTTATTGGTGACGCTGGTCAATCTGGTTATACTCAAAAACTGAGAAATTTGAAGATTTTCTCCCTTATATCCATATACCTGTACCCAAGTCTTGAGCAGAAACAAAGTGGACTTAAGACTCTATATAAATACGCATTGAAGAAATCCATTGTTCATTACACTAGTAAAGACTGAATACTCCATATATGTAGCCCAGTGTCGGTGATGCTTACAGCAACCTGGATGTAATTGCCTATACTCATTAAAAACTATAACCAGTATAGCCCCAAGGGCGGGTCATTATGCAATAAGGAGCAGGGAACTTTATAAATAATGATTCATATAGGACTTGAACAACAACGTAGCCCCCAAGGGCCGGCTCAGTAAGATAATATGAGCTGGGACTTTAATATATACTTCTTTGAAAAGAACATCATATGATGTAACCCCCATCATGAGGCTTGAACCCACGTCCACAAGGTTAAGAGTTTTGTGCTTTACCAACTGAGCAGTGGACCCTTCAATATAATGGAATAAAACTTGTGTACCTTGAATTGTTAACGGGAGCAATTGGTAGCCCCCAAGGGCCGGCTCATTTAAAATGTGATGAGTCGGGTCTTTAATAAGTTGAGCAAAAAATGACTTTGCATTAGCCCCCAAGTGCCATGGTGCATGCTGGCAGTGACATGGGACTTGTATATTCGATGTAATCTCGATTTGAATAATGTAGCCCCCAAGTGCCGGGTCGTAAGCCTGCAGCAACTCAGGACTATTCCTTCCATTGTAGAATAAATTATATCAATTGATAAAATAATATCCATTGCACTGAAGCGACTTTGAAAACCTCATTCGTAATATTGGTGATTGATAACCATAATAAAAATCCAGCCATGTTGGCTATTAAAGATTTGAATAACCTAGCTTGAAGACCTTAGTCATTCAATATCATAATGAAAAATCCAGCCAAGTTTGGCTATTAAAGATTTGAATACCTCATTGGTTGATAAGTAAATCCGAAGTTTAAATACCTGGCGGCTCTTGGCCGATGACGACTTAATGCACATTCATTGTAAGCCGGAATTTTTGTAACCCGGTAGCCTATAGCCCTTGAGAAAATCAATAATTGATAACCCTTTTGAGACACCAATTTCGGTGATGAGCTTGGACTGAAACATTATATAAGTCATAGTTCTGCAAATCCTGCACAGAGTTTAAACAACATATGCCCTGGCGACCTAACGTCAAGAGCCAGGGCGGGTAACCACCCAAATGTAGTCTTACCCCGCACATAAGTAGATCACAAGAACCCTTGGCGGTTTGCCGCAGGGCGGGTCATAATCTCCCACATATAACCAATGTGATATTCAATTTGTACTGCCGGTTTACATGACCTGTGCAGTAAGGGTGATAACCCAATCTTTAGAATCCAGTGCTTCCACATCGATGATGATTGTTATAAGCTGGCGACTTATAGTCAAAAGTCAAGCCGGGTTAAGCATAAAACACTTATATACAATTGAGATATAATCCAAAAAGGTCTCAAGTCAAAACCAAAATTGTTTGCAAAAAAGACTTTTTAAAAAAATTTAAGGCTTCTGATTCATATACGATCAGAAAACCATTCCAAAGGGGTTGAGCTAAGATTCGAATACGATCATATAGCCCCCAGTGGCTTTGGCGTTGCGCCGATCAAGAGGGTACCGATAGCTATGTTCTCTTTGGTTTGAATACGACCTATGTTTGAACAGGAAGCCCCCAAATGACCTTGAGAGATTTTTAACGTCCCTGATTCGAATAAGATCCAAGTCGGACCCAAAAGGGGTTAAGCTATGATTCAGATACGATCAAGAAGCCCCCTAGTGAGTTTGGCCTTGCGCCGATCAAAAGGTTTACGACAGCTATGTTCTCTTTGGTTCGAATACGACCTATGTTTGAACAGGAAGCCCCCAAGTGACCATATATTAGTATTGCACCGATCAAGAGGGTACCGACAGCTATGCTCGATGAGCAAGAAGCCCCCAAGTGACCATAATAAGATAAGCCGTAAGGCAAGATACCTATGTTTGAACCGCGCATCATGGCAGCAAGTTCTTTTTGGTAACCTTTAATTTGTTTGAGAACTCGAACTTGCGAGAGGTTAATTCTTTTTGAACCGGAATTTTAAACCGGATTTGAGAGCTTAAAAGCTTTGTAAGAGGCGAATTTACCTTGAGCCGGATTTGTTAATTTTAAGCCGGAAATTTTCTGACAGTCTTTAAATTTTCACCAATATGGCAGTAGCCTCCGGAACCGGGTTATCTTGCCTCCAATGATCCGGGGTCTTGAATCTCACAATGTTTTACTAAGTCATGTCATCATAGCCCCCGAGTCTTAAGACTACTCGAGGAGTTGGCTTGAGACTCTTCATGCTTGATCATGATATGACCAGTGGATTGCTGGAATATGTTGAACATCGGTGGGTTATAATTGACCCTGTCCATTGACCCGTCCGGTGTAGGCAAGGGCCATAGCTTGATGGCCTCTTTTGTTATGGAGAATTGTTCTGTATAAGAAACTGCACAAATGAGAGTAATTGTTCTCGAAGAAAAAAATGTATCAAGAAAAATTGACCGGATGGATTTCACCTGATTTATCCGCGACATTGTAAGCCGGTGCGAACGGAGAGAGTCGGTACCGGCGTTGTAAGCCGGCGCGAACAGAAGAGTCGGCCGCAACATTAAAAATGGCAAGGGCGCGGGCGAGTCGGCTGCGGGTGCGGACGACGAGTCGGCAGCGGGAGCAGCTAACTGTCGTGGATTTCACCTTATACGTCAAGTCA
This sequence comes from Triticum urartu, assembly GCF_003073215.2. Lineage (NCBI taxonomy): Eukaryota > Viridiplantae > Streptophyta > Magnoliopsida > Poales > Poaceae > Triticum > Triticum urartu. The sequence continues at coordinate 374,107,166 of NC_053022.1, read as the reverse complement.
GTATTTATCCACCACAGAGTTGATGATCACCTTGGTGAAGCTGAAATCAATCACGTCCGAGTCGGCCATGGGAGCAGGTAGATGAGCCGGCCGCGGCGTTATAAGCTGGTGCGGACGACGAGTCGGTAGCGGGCGCGGACAATAAATTAGTCGCATGTGTTGATGTAGCGGGGGCGGCGACTTGCGCACGTATCCATCCGGCAGCACGGCACGGACAAGCGCTAATGCAAAAATAACATTGACGCATGCCCCTTTATGACCCCTTTGTACCGAGTCCAGGTCTTCAATGTACATTGGGCAGTAGTCTACCAATAATTAATCAAACCAGCCTGTTGGGACTCCTGCCCAGGGCCAGGGATCAACCATGACGGTAGGGTGCAGGGTGCCGGCAACGACAGCAAGGTAATAGCCAAGGCCCAGGGCGACTCAGCGCAGCCCCTAGCAGACGATGGAAATGACGCGGCGGGTCTCAGCCACGGCGGCTCAATGCATGGCGGCGGCGGAGGCTGAGGCGGATCTGAGGCAGGTCACAGAACGGCAGCTGAAGCCGCGGCGGCTCACTGGCAGCAGCAGTGACCGGGTCGCGCGGGGGCGACTGGTGGAGGTGGCAGAGGCAGCTAGCGGCTCAAGGCGCAGCGGCGGAGGCCGCAGGAACCGGCCGGCACGCCGGAGACGGCGAGCGCACGGGAGGCAACCTGTTGAGATGGAGAATGCGGCTTGCAGTAGAAGTAGACCGATGAGGCGACTCAGCGCAGAGCAATCCGGAACAGAGGACACGCGTGGCGCGGAACTTGGTGATTCCCGCTCGGAGTCGTGCAGGCGCGGCCACGAGGAAGAAGAACGCAGTCGACGAGGCACGGAGGCGCATGAGCCGGAGGCCGGGACGGAGACGCGCAGGCCAGAACCGGAACGGAGGGCGATTTGCGCAGGCAGGCTCAGAAGTGCTGCGGCAGAGATGGCAGGGCCGAAGTCGGTAGTCGCGGTGGAGATGCCCGATCGTGGAGCCCAAGTCCAAGGAGTACTACTAATCCCATCAAGAATATATACGTACATACATGCCTCACTTTTCCTTTGATTGATCCTTCACGTGAGGCCATGGTAACAAGTACTAGTATTCCACAGTTTTTTTTTTTGAAGTTACTAGTATTCCACAGTTGAATTGTTTATTAGTAGTGAATTGGCATCGCTGATTTGTCTTGTAATGGCACACTGCTCCTGGACTGCAGCGTTTTCCTTTGCTCCCCACGAAGTGAGTTTAAATCCGGTCTGAACAAGGTCTCGGGAAGAGTATTGGGTGCAGGCGCATAGCGTTTTGGCATGGATCCGTCCGTGACTCTGCAAACTCGAAGTCCCCTCGTTCGCGTCATGGTGTTTTGGCAAATCACTTCATCGACGTGACGGAGTGGAAATCTGCGTCAACCGCCCTGACCTGATGTGCTACCCCGCTCCTGCAGGCCTCGGCCGTATGTCATCTTTTTCATCTGCAGGAACCACCGAGCAGGTCTCAAACGTGTGATTCCAATGGTGGGACCTGCCGGCATGGATAGCTTGAAACGTCGAGCGTCAATTGTTGTCACGGGTCTAGATCAACCGTCGGCTGAGGACATCTGAGCAAATTAAATCGGGCAGAAACACCCATGGCAGCGCCTATAACGCCTTGGAATTTTTTTTCTCGAGCATGGTACCAAATTAGATCGGAATTGACCCGACGAACTTTCGGGAAGATGTAGATCCTTTCGAGCTGGTTTTTCCCATCAGGAAAATTGCAAACTTCTCGATTCTTGAGAGAGATCTTTCCAAGAACTCAACATCATCATGCGCAGGCCTCATGGTGGGCGTCAACAGTCATGGAATTGTCACGGCAGATGCCCTTAGTGTGAGAACTTAGTTGCGAGACCAACGCATCTATGTGGTAGCTTGAGAGAGGTTGAGCGGAATCGAGAGACACAACACAAGACAAGGTTTACACAGCTTCGGTCCCCGGGAAACATCATCCGGTAATAACCCTACATGCTGTTTGTGGTTAGGTCTCATTATGATCATGAGGGAGTCGCCGGTAAGCCGGCTCTTTGTGTCTAGCCCTAGAGATCATTTTTCGTCCCTCTTTGGGGAGCCCTGCCCCTCCTTATATATGTTGAAGGGGCGGGTTACATGTGGAGTCCTAGTAGGACTAGGACTAGTCTATCCTTTCTCACAAGTTGAATACAAGTCCGGGTCTTGCTTCCTCGTAAAGAAAATATTTGTCATCCCTTTTCTCTTAAGCCGCCCATCAGAGTATAAGCCGGCCTGCTGGGCCTTGGGCCTTGTTGCCCGTCTGATCCGCCTGCTGGGTCTCCAATGAGTCACAATGTCCAGGCGGGTTACATGTAAACCGCCATGTCCGGGCGGATCGCCAGTGAGTCGCCAAGCTCCAGCCAGGTCTCTGGTGAGTCGCCAAGCCCGGCCGGGTCATACCGCGGGGTATATCCCCGACAGTTCTGGTCTTAACCCGGCGGCTGTGATAACGTCAGAGATCTTGTTGATAAATCGCCGAACGTGCTGCTGCGAGATCACACTCCTCATCTAACAGGTCCAGTGAGTCCTGATGTGCCGTCTCATTATCAGCTTCAATATAAGATGCCACACGGGGCGAGTCGTGACGGATGTCACTAGGAAGAACTGCCTCCGCTTCATAAACCATACAGAAAGGCGTGTAACCCATAGATCTGTTAGGTGTGGTGTTGATACTCCATAACACAGAAGACAACTCCTCCACCCAACAACCCGGTGTCCGCTTCAAAGGAACCATGAGCCGGGGTTTAATACCTCTCAAAATTTCTTGATTTGCCCTCTTCGCTTGACCATTAGATTGGGGGTGAGACACCGATGCTATATCAAGCCAGATGTGCTCACGTTGGCAAATTTCCTCCATCTCTCCGTTTGACAGATTAGTACCATTATCAGTTATAATACTGTGTGGAAAACCAAACCGGAATATCACCTTTTTGATGAACTGAACCGCCGTGGCCGCATCACACTTACTGACTGGCTCTGCTTCCACCCATTTGGTGAACTTGTCAACTGCCACTAACAAGTGGGTCTTTTTGTCCTTGGATCGCTTAAAGGGTCCAACCATATCGAGCCCCCAAGTCGCAAACGGCCAAGTTATTGGAATCATCCTCAACTCCTGAGCCGGAATATGAGCACGGCGTGCAATTTTTTGACAACCGTCACATATTTTGACTAAATCCTCAGCATCATCGTGAGCTGTTAACCAATAGAAACCGTGACGAAAAGCCTTAGCCACCAATGATTTTGAACCGGCGTGATGACCGCAATCTCCTTCGTGGATTTCGCAAAATCTCACAACCCTCTTAAGGAGATACACAATGCTGAATTGCTCATGTGACACTGTAACGATGTAACTCTCCATTGACTATGGTCATTGACTTGGAACGCCAGATTATCTGACGGGCCGAGGTTTCATCCTCTGGCAACTCGCCCCGGTTCATGTAGGCTAGGTACGGGATTGTCCAATCCGGTATAACATGCAAAGTTGCCACCAATTGGGCCTCCGGGTCTGGAATAGCCAACTCCTCCTCTGTTGGTATCTTGACCGACGGGTTATGTAGTACGTCGAGGAAGACATTTGGTGGGACCGGTTTACGCTGAGAGCCAAGGCGGCTTAAAGCGTCCGCCGCTTCATTCTTTCGCCGGTCATTATGGTCAACTTGATAACCCTTGAAGTGACCAGCCACCGTGTCCACCTCTCGTTGATATGCAGCCATGAGTGGGTCTTTAGAATCCCAAGTGCCATACACCTGTTGAACCACCAGATCCGAGTCACCAAAGCACTTAACCCAGCTTAAGTTCATCTCCTTAGCCATCCAAAGACCGTGGAGTAAGGCCTCGTACTCAGCTGCATTGTTAGTACAAGGGAACATTAAACGGAGGACATAACAAAACTTGTCACCCCGTGGGGAAGTTAGTATGACTCCAGCCCCCGAGCCCTCCAACTGTCTGGATCCATCAAAGTGAATAGTCCAATACGTATTATCTGGCTTTTCCTCTGGTGCCTGCAACTTTGTCCAATCATTGATGAAGTCCACGAGTGCTTGGGATTTAATCGTTGTGCGAGGTGTGTATTTGAGTCCGTGAGGTCCAAGCTCAATAGCCCACTTGGCAATCCGACCAGTTGCTTCTCTATTTTGAATGATATCTCCCAGAGGGGCTGAACTGACCACTGTGATAGGATGACCCTAAAAATAATGTTTGAGCTTCCAGCTTGCCATAAATACTCCATACACCAGCTTCTGCCAATGTGGATACCTCTGCTTTGATTCAATAAGCACCTCACTAATATAATAAACTGATCGTTGAACCGGATATTCCTTCCAGCCTCCTTGCGCTCCACAACAATAGCCACACTAACAGCCCTGGCATTAGCAGCCACATACAGTAAAGGCTCTTTATCGATTGGTGCTGCAAGCACAGGCAGTTCAGCTAACTGCCTCTTCAGATCCTCAAATGCTTTATCAGTCGCCTCGCTCCAAACAAAGTCATCTATTTTCTTTAGCATCTGATATAAAGGGATAGCTTTCTCCCCGAGAC
>NC_053022.1:373991857-374101576 GCF_003073215.2 Triticum urartu | reverse complement strand
GGAGAGACACGGAGGTAAACATGATCTCCGATCTCGAAAGCCAAATCACGATGCTTACTATCATAGTAGCTCTTCTGGCGGGATTGGGCTGCTTTGAGGTTATCACGAATGACTTTGCACATTTCTTCTGCCTCTGTGATTAAGTCATTACCCAAAAGCTAACGTTCACCGGTTTCAGACCAGTTGAGAGGGGTACGACACTTCCTGCCATACAGAATTTCAAAAGGGGCCTTGCCCAAAATTGCTTGAAAACTGTTGTTGTAGGAGAATTCAGCATAAGGAAGACAATCCTCCCACTTCATGCCGAAGGAGATCACACAAGCCCTGAGCATATCTTCAAGAATCTGGTTGACACGCTCGACTTGACCGCTGGTTTGAGGATGGAAAGCTGTGCTAAAGCGGATGTTGGTGCCCATGGCCTTCTAAAAAGAATCCCAAAACTTGGATGTAAAGATGCTGCCACGGTCTGAAGAGATCACTTGTGGAATACCGTGCAGAGAGACAATACGAGAGGTATAGAGTTCCGCCAATGGAGCTGCAGTGATCGACTCTTTGATAGGCAGAAAATGAGCCACTTTGGTGAGTTTGTCGATGACAACGAATATAGCATCATTGCCATGCTTGGACTTTGGAAACCCAGTCACGAAGTCCATTTCAATGTGGTCAAACTTCCATTCTGGAATGGCAAGAGGTTGGAGGAGACCAGCTGGCCTTTGGTGTTCTGCCTTCACTCTTCTCCAGACATCACATTCATTCACGAACTGAGCAATCTCGTGCTTCATTCGAGTCCACCAATAAGCTTGCTTGAGGTCCTGATACATCTTCGTGCTCCCAGGGTGGATGGAGAGGAGAGAATTGTGAGCCTCGTTCATGATCACTTTACGAAGGTCACCTTTGGGTACAACAATACGATCCTCGAAGAAGAGAGTGTCCTTGTCATCAAGGCGGTAGCACTTGTACTTGGACTGACTCTTGGCAATCCCAATCTTCACCTTTTTTACCATAGCATCAAGAAGCTGGGCTTGGCGAATCTGGTCTTCCAAGGTAGGAGAGACTTGAAGGTTGGCGAGGAAACCTTGAGGAACAACTTGCAGATTAAGTTTGCGGAAAGCTTCACAAAGCTCGGGTTGATAAGGCTTGAGAATAAGACTGTTGCAATAAGCCTTTCTGCTCAATGCGTCAGCAATCACATTAGCCTTGCCTGGAGTGTACTTAATACTCGGATTATACTCTTGAATCATTTTGACCCATCGAGTTTGCCTGAGGTTGAGATTAGGCTGAGTGAAGATGTACTTGAGACTCTTGTGATCAGTGAAAATGTCCACTTTTCTTCCCAATAGAAGATGTCTCCAAGTCAAAAGAGCATGCACAACTGCCGCCAACTCAAGATCATGAGTGGGGTAATTCTTCTCATTAGGCTTCAACTGGCGAGATGTATAAGCAACAACTTTCTTCTCTTGCATCAATACTGCGCCAAGACCTTGGAGAGAGGCATCACAAAAGACCTCGTACGGCTTGGATTCATCAGGCGGAGTCAGAACTGGAGCAGTGATCAATTTCTCTTTCAAAGTGTTGAAAGCAATGTCACACTCCGGAGACCAAACGTACTTGACGTGCTTCTGAAGAGGATTTGAGAGAGGCTTCGCGATCTTATAAAAGTTTTCAACGAATCTTCGACAATAGCTTGCGAGACCGAGGAAGCTACGGAGTTGCTTCACATTCTGAGGAGGTTCCCAATTCACAATTGCAGACACCTTCTCAGGATTCACGGCAATGCCCTTGGCAGAGATGATATGACCAAGATAAAGAACCTCATCGAGCCAAAATTCACACTTGGAGAACTTGGCGTAGAACTGATGTTCTCTGAGCTTATCAAGAACCAAACGCAAGTGCTTGTCATGATCTTCCTTGTTCTTGGAGAAAACCAGAATGTCGTCGAGATAGACCAAAACGAAGTCATTGGTGTAGGCGTTGAAGATGAAATTCATCATGCGAGAGAACGTCGGAGGAGCGTTGACGAGGCCAAAAGACATGACAGTGTATTCATATGAACCAAAGCTTGTCCTGAAAGCCGTCTTGGGAATATCTTGCTCACGGATTCGAATCTGATGATAACCCATACGGAGATCAAGCTTGGAGAATACTCGAGCACCTTTGAGTTGTTCGAACAGCTCATTGATGTTGGGAAGTGGGTATTTGTTCTTGATGGTCTTCTTGTTCACTGGACGGTAATCAACACAAAGTCGGTCCGTTCCATCCTTCTTCTTCACAAAAAGAACACCACAACCCCACGGAGAAGAACTAGGCCGAATAAGACCCATTTTCTCTTGAATATCGAGTTGCTTCTTCAGCTCCTTCAACTCTTCAGGTCCGAGCTTGTAAGGACGTTTGCACACAGGTTCCGTGCCAGGCTCAAGATCAATAACGAATTCGACTGGCCGGTGCAGAGGCATTCCTGGAAGCTCTTCTGGAAAGACGTCTTGATATTCGCAAACGACTGGAATTTGCGAAATAGCGTCCAATTCACCCTTCTCATTGAGAGAAAATAGACGGATGGTACTATCCCGAGCGGCAAAGACAATTACATCCTCAGACGAATGAGTCAATTGAATCTGCCTGGCAGCACAATCAAGATGTGCCTTGTGCTTAGAAAGCCAATCCATTCCGAGAATAAGATCAATATCCGAGTTACCAAGAACAATTGGGGAAGAAAGGAACTTGTAGTCACCCAATGTGATAGTAACCTCCAGGACGCAGGTGTTAGCTGTCATCTGCTTGCCCGGTGACACAATTTGCAAGGAACTTTGCAGATACTGATAATCACACTCATACTTTGATGCAAAAGGTTTGGAAATGAAGCAATGCGATGCACCAGTGTCAAAAAGAACTTTTGCAGGAATATCATTAACAGGAAGGTTACCCATGATGACATCTGGTGAGTCCTCTGCCTGAGCTGCATTCACCATATTGACCTTGGCGAACTTGGGGTTATGCTTGACGACAGCTGTACTTGCCGATCTGACAGGAGGAGGAGGAGGAAGACGCCTCTGGTTGAAACACTTGTTGGCATAGTGACCCTTCTGTTGGCACTTGTTGCACGTGACCTCTGAAAGCGAATGGTGATACGGAGCACTCGATCTTGGAGCTTGAGACGAAGTCTTGTTCTGAAAGCCAGGGTTGGGTGGGTGGGAAGAACCACTGCCACCTTTGCTCTTCTGCTGATACGGCTGACGGAGCGGAGGAGGAGGAAGCCAATACTTCTGCTGCTTGGCCACTTGAGTAGAGGAAGAAGGAGTAACATCTCTGACTCGCTTCTTGTAAGCATCACACCTCAACTGAGCAGCCTCTTGCTTCAATGCCATGTTGTAGAACTCATCGTATCTCAAGGGCTCAAAGAGAACAAGAGCTAGCTGAATTTCTTCTCTGAGACCACCCCTGAACTGGTATATCATGCTCTTCTCATCAGGGACGTCCTGCTTGGCAAAGCGGGCGAGCTTCTGGAACAACTTGTTGTAGTCATAGACAGACAAAGAGCCTTGCTTCAGATTGCGGAATTCCTCACACTTGCTTTCAACCACGCTTTGAGGAATATGATGAGCTCGGAAATCTCGACGGAAATCATCCCAAGTGATAACACGTCCACCTCTGGAGTCCTTGTACTGCTGGAACCATTCTGTAGCTTGATCTTTGAGTTGGAAGGAAGCGAACTTGACAAAGTCCTCAGGCCTGAAGTTACTGCACTCGAAATGCTTGCACAGATCCACAAGCCAATCATCAGCATCGGTTGCCTCAACACAATTGCTGAAAGTCTTTGGCCCGTTAGCAAGGAACTGGTTGAGTGTAGCAAAGTGACTCTGATTGCTGCCTTGATTCCCTTGGTTTCCTTGATTGCGCTCTTGAAGAATTTGCATGATCAACTGTGTGTTTGCATTGGTTGCGGCCATCACAGCTTGCCATGCCTCCGGAGGAGGTGGAGGTGGTGGCGGATCAAGATTCGGAGTCGTGCGCGTTGGAGGAGCCATCCTGAAGAGGTTGACCACCATTAGCACATAGACAGACAAATATTGAAGCTGAATCCAACGGAATGAAAATTGCAACATATAGTCTTCACATCCGAACAAAATGAACGAATGTATTCCTCTTGAAATGGTCACATATCCATAAATTGAGAAGCCACGTAGAATTAAGGTAGAGAAACAAATCAACAAGGTACGGATCAAGAACGAATAATCGGTAAGAAATCCCAATCTCAAACCAATATCCGTGGAAGAAGAAACTAGAGCTACAAGAATTCCCACCTATGAAACTCCCGAACCATTCCGGTTATGCAATCAGGTGTTGGGGATACAGGGGAAGCATAATATCTCACCCAAACTAGCAAATCCTACATCCAGCTGTATCCATCCTTCAACACATAACCAAGAAACCTTTGGAAACCATCTACCTCAACCTTTGAAAAGCATCAGTTATACAAGTTATGGCGATACTCCCGAACTCCCGCCCCAGTACCGGGTGGCATCGAGGTTATCTCACCAACGAACTGCATAAAAGAGATTTTCGATGTCGGCGTACTAAACTCAGGTATTCCAGAACTGCAACGATAAAATTATGATGACAACACCTCAGAGCTCAACTCCCCGGGACACTTCCACTAAACCCCTGACAGGAGGCACCAAGACAATGTTCTCATCATAAAACCATCGGAACGATTCCAAGATACCCGCGTGATCCTAATTTTTTTAGTGAAATTTGAGAAGAGAAGAGTCAAAACTCTACGTCAGGATGCCTTACCAGAGCGATGAGGAGACTGGGAAGTAAAAAGAATTCCTAAACTCTCCGATATATAATTCCTAAATGACTCAAAACATTTTTCTAGACACAACTCGGCCGCTAAAAACGATCAAGCAATGGGGCTCCTAAGGTCGGGGAAGGCTCTGATTACCAACTTGTCACACCCTCGATGCGACTATAGCTCCCACGTGTCGAGGCACGACTTAGAGACATAATCGCATTGAAGGCATATGTCGCAAGTTAGGCAATCTTCACAACATCCCATGTAATATAAATAATAAAGGGGAGATAACATAGTTGGCTTAAACTCGCCACGTCAATCAAGTACATAAATAACATTACATCATCCAAACACTCATGGCCCGACTACGGCGCCAAAATAAAAGATAACCCAACATGCGACATGGTCCCAATCACCCCCAACTGGGCACCACTACTGATCATCGGGAAAGGAAACATAGTAACGTTGAGAGTCTTCGTCGAACTCCCACTTGAGCTCATACGCGCCTCCTGGAGCGGAATCATCAGGCCCTGCATCTGGGGTAATAGTAATCTGTGAGCCACAGGGACTCAGCAATCTCGCACCCTCGTGATCAAGACTATTTAAGCTTATAGGTAAAGCAGGGTAAAATATGTGGAGCTGCAGCAAGCGACTAGCAAGTATGGTGGCTAACTTATTCGCAAAAGAGAGCGAGAAGAGGAGGCGAAGCGCGAGCGAGAAACTAGAGAGCAACCTGCGCAAACATTACTCCAACACCGTGTCCACTTCACGGACTCCGCCGAGAAGAGGCCATCACGGTAACACACTCGTTTGATTCATTTTAATTAATTTAAGGTTCAAGTTATCTACAACCGGACATTAACAAATTCCCATCTGCCCATAACCGCAGGCACGGCTTTCGAAAGTTCAAATCCCTGTATGGGAGTCCCAACTTAGCCCATGACAAGCTCTCACGGTCAATGAAGGAATAGACCTCCTCCCAAGACGTTCCGATCAGACTCGGTATCTCGGTTACTCAAGACACTTCGACAGGTTAAAACAAGACCAGCAACACCGCCCGAATGTGCCGACAAATCCCGATAGGAGCTGCACATATCTCTTTCTCAAGGCACACTCAGATGAGCGCTCCATACAACTAAAACCAAACCTCGAGTTTCCCCGAGGGGGCGCTGCACAGGACTCTAGTTTGGACCAACACTCAGAGGAGCACTGGCCCGGGGGGGGGGGTTAAAATAACGATGACCCTCGGGCTCCGGAAACCCAAGGGAAAAAGAGGCTAGGTGGAAAATGGTAAGACCAATGTTGGGCATTGCTGGAAAAGCTTTAATCAAGGTGAAATATCAAGGGGTTCCCATTATAACCCAACCGCGTAAGGAACGCAAAATGCGGGAACATAACACCGATATGACAGAAACTAGGGTGGCAAGAGTGGAACAAAACACTAGGCGAGAGGCCGAGTCTTCCACCCTTTACCAAGTATATATATGAATTAAGATAACAAGATAATATAATGATATCCCAACAAGTAAATAAATGTTCCAACAAGGAACGGCCTCCAATCTTCACCTGCAACTAGCAACGCTATAAGAGGGGCTGAGCAAAGCGGTAACATAGCCAATCAACGGTTTGCTAGGACAAGGTGGGTTAGAGGTTTGACATGGCAATTTGGGAGGCTTGAAAGCAAATGGTAGGCATCGTAGCATTGGCATAGCAAAAGAGCGATCAAACTAGCATAGCAAAGATAGTAGTGATTTCGAGGGTATGATCATCTTGCCTGCACAGTTGTCAGAGTTGACTGGATCCTCAAAAGCAAACTCAACGGGCTCCTCGTTAGCGAACTCATCTCCCGGCTCTACCCAAACAAGACAAACAAGCAACAAGGGCACAATCAACCACGTGCAAGACCAAGCAATATGATGCAATGATGATATGCTATGCGGAATGCGATGCGGGATGCAAAATGCAAGATATGACAGGAAATGCGTGAACCTGGCCTCAACTTGGAAATCTAAGTGTGCCACTGGAAAGATGAGAAGAAATCGCTTGAAAACGATATAAAGAACGCCGGAATCGGAGTTACGGTTTGGAAATGGCAAGCGATTCAAATATGACACCGGTCTGCGATTTACAGCAAGTAGCCAACTAAATGCAATGAGATGAACATGCTACAGCAACCAAACATGACAACAAAATACATGGCAGGGATGCATACAAGATGCTTAACAAAAGTCTAGCACTGATCTACGGCCAATTCATCCATTAACAGGTTCAAACAAGCATGGCAAAAATGCATATGGCAAACAGATCTCAGACTTAGTGAAATTAACACTTGTCTGGAATTTCGGATCAGGTAGCCCTCTTCGGAGCCACAAAACTACATGTTACAGGACCTGAACATGGCAAAGTAAAGCATGGCATGGAGCTACTCAAAGAGCTTAACAAAAGTCCCTTAGTGACCTTGAGCCAAAAGGGATCAGAAAATACAATTGCAAGCATGTGAACATAGCAAAAACATAATCAGTTTTTAGACTTAGTGAAAACTGGCACATGCTGAAAATATAACTCAAGTAGGCATGTTTACGAGCTCGATGCACTCACTACGGTGCAAGTCATGGCAAGACAAGCATACATCCATCAAGAAGGCACAAAATGCAATCTAGACATGGCAAGAACAATAGCATAGCATGCATGGATCAACTCCAACATCACCGGCGAAATTGCAAACAAGTTGACAATCTGCCCAGATTCACAAAGTAGCAAAAGTAGAGCTCGATTGACTCAAGCTAGGGTGCTCCATAATTGCAAACAAAGACATGGATGGATAGAGCACTACAATATCAACAAAACATCCTTACTGATCATCCTCAAAAGAGGCACGGATCACTAGGAAACAACAAGAACATATGGCATCATGAGATAAACAGATCAAGGACTTAGTGGAATTGCTAAGTCCCTGAAAACAGAATTACTAAGTGCACCACTTTGCAAGCTTGCACTAGTCACCACACACATCCTAAAAATACATGGGTTGCACCTCTGGAAAGATGACAAAACCCTTAACAAAACACATGTAGAACTCATGGGCATAGCATGCACACAATAATCATGGCAAAAATGACAAAAAGCTAAACGGAGTAGCAGATCTGACAATTAACTCAAGTAGCCCTCTTCTAACAGCATTTTGGCATCAAGATGAGCTCAAATGAAAATGATGCAATGGAATGAAATGATGTACTCTCTGAGATGAACATTTTGATATGCTATATGCATGAATTGGAGCTACGGATGCAAAGTTACGGCAGGTCAAAGTATGCAACATGAGCTAGGGTTTCTGAGGGAAAAGTCAACCAAAAAATTTCAGATCTGAGATTTGCACGCGGATAGAGGGCGGCCGGCGAGGTACTGTAGCTCCGGCGAGGCTGAGGTGGCCGGGGCCGACGAGATCCGGCGGCGGGTCGGCGGCGGCGGCGCGCCGGAGTGGGCGGCGGGGCTGGCGCGCGGCGAGGCTGGAGGAGACGGGCGGCGGCGCGGGGAACGGGCGGCTTGGCGGCGGCGGCCCGGCGGGTGCAGCGAGGGGGCGGGGTGGGCGATGGTGGCGGCGGCTCGGCGGCGGCGGCGCGCCGGAGTGGGCGGCAGGGCTGGCGCGCGGCGAGGCTGGAGGAGACGAGCGGCGGCGCGGGGAACGGGCCCTCGGGGGCCGGCCTTGGGCTTCCCGGGCCCGGCGGTGGGAGGCGGCGGCGAGTGCCATGTGGCGGAACGCCACTGGTGCGGGGGCGGCGGCACGGAGTGTCCGTCCCGGGCGGACAATGTCCGGCGGTGCGCGAGGTTTTTTTAGGGTATCGGGGGGGAGAGGAAGATCCGGATTCGGAGGGGTCTTTAAATAGGCATAGAGGGAGCTAGGAGAGTCCAAAAGAGGTGCGGTTTTCGGACACGCGATCGTGATCGAACGCTCTAGATGATGGAGCAGAGTTAGGTGGGTTTTGGGCCAAATGGAGGGGTGTTGGGCTGCAACACACACGAGGCCTTTTCGGTCCCTCGGTTAACCGTTGGAGTGTCAAACGAAGTCCAAATGGTACGAAACTTGACAGGCGGTCTACCGGTAGTAAACCAAGGTCGCTTGGCAAGTTTCGGTCCAATCCGGAAATGTTTAATCCCCACACACGAAAGAAAGATAGAAATGACCACCGGAGGAGAACGAAGCGCCGGAATGCAAAACGGACAACGGGGAAAATGCTCGAATGCATGAGATGAACACGTATGCAGATGCAATGCACATGATGACATGATATGAGATGCATGACAACGACAACAACACACGGAGACAAAACCCGAACCCGAGGAAATAAATATAGCTTAACGCCGGAAACGGCAAGAGTTGGAGTACAAATAGGGAAAGTTACATCCGGGGTGTTACAAAGATCTTGTGGGAGAAAAGGATGAAGGAGGGAAGGCCTTATCTGCAGATGTGGAGATGAGTGCGAGTAAATTGTCATAGTTTCCTTCCTACCCGTTAGATATAGATCGGACGGCCTATATTGCAGGATGGCAGGCACACCATCATCACCAACTCTGTTTTTTATAAGAGTAGAGACTAGCAAGATGCCCGTGCGTTGCATGGAACATCAAGATCTTGTGGGAGAAAAGGATGAAGGAGGGAAGGCCTTATCTGCAAATGTGGAGAGGAGCGGGTAAATTGTCATAGTTTCCTTCCTATCCGTTAGATATAGATCGGACGGCCTATATTGCAGGATGGCAGGCACACCATCATCACCAACTCTACTTTTTCTAAGAGTTGATGATGATGGTGTGGCTGCCATCTTGCAAAATAGGCCATCCGTTTTATATTCGACGGATAGGAAGGAAACTATGGCAATTTTGTAAAAAGATACCCACACCACTCTCCACATTTGCAAATAAGGCCTTCCCTTGTTCATCCTTTTCTCCCACAAGATAAACTACTCATACAAATGCATCTTGATGTTCCGCGCAACGCATGGGAATTTTGCTAGTCTCTCTTATACTAGCAAGATGCCCATGCGTTGCACGGAACATCAAGATGCATTTGTATGAGTAGTTTATCTTGTGGGAGAAAAGGATGAACGAGGGAAGACCTTATTTGCAAATGTGGAGAGGGGTCTAGGTATCTTTTTGCAAAATTGCCATAGTTTCCTTCCTATCTGTCAGATATAAATCGGACGACCTATACTGTAGGATGGCAGGCACACCATCATCAACAACTCTATTTTTTATAAGAGTAGAGTAGAGATAGAGATAGAGACTACTACTACCAATGTGCTGGCCCGTGCGTTGCAATGGATCCAAAGTAGTAGAATAACACTTGTTCACGGGCTTGAAATATAAACACTCTAGTTTTGATATACATATATCAGTAAAAGTAAATCATGCTTCACTCAAAATATATTCCTCGGGCTGTTTTGATGAGGTGAGGGACGGGTGTGGCTGGTTTGAAGATAACATGTTTAAAAAAAATTGGAGCTGTTTTTTTACATTTTGTAGCGTGGCACGGCATCTGGTGCACCTAAGCGTGTGAAAAAAATTGAGTTTGGGTCAGTGGCACACCCTGCGGCAAGATGCCCGTGTGGGCTTCTTCTATAACTAGCAAGATGCCCGTGCATTGGAGGGAACATCAAGATGCATTTTTTACAAAACACCTGTTGTGATTGACCCTTGCAGGAGTAATCCCATGTGTAAAAACTAATGATATCTCGAGAATTTTATCGGAAAAATGGTATCTTTGGAACAAGTTTTCTCTACTACTGCTCCTTGCAGTGAGCGGTATGCAATGCATGTGTCAGCAGACCTGGCAGCTTGTCCACGAAAGTTGAACCACGACGACCATCACGTTCCTTGTTTCTACCACTGCCACACCCACACGCGATTCCCACGACGCTGCTCCAACCCACAGCACGACGTCCCCTGACGTGTGCCTCATCCCTCTCGGCCCCACCGCTCCTCTGGCTTTGTGTGCATGGCATGCGGGCCAACTGAACTGTGGCGACCATCAACTTTCTACCACAGCCACACCCAATTGGACGCGGTTTGCCTGCTCCGCTCCTGTGCTCCAATCCATACTCCCGCAACATCGAATTTTCATCCAGCGGCTGTGACACATTTCGTCTCGGGCATCAATCCTCAGCTGGAGTACTTCTGTACTATAGGTAGTACTCGCCGGTGTGGCCATCTATGCCTCGTAACGCCTCGACGCCCAGCTGTGGCACCCTTGCCACGACCACGCCACCACCGGCCGGTTCATCTCGAACGAGTGAGTCGTGAACCATGCCACCACCATGAGAATGACATGTGGGCCAGCCGCATTTAAGGTCCATGATACATCCATTTTGCATCATGCTTTTATATCGATATTTATTGCATTATGGGATGTTATTACACAATATGTCACAATACGTATGCCTATTCTCTCTTATTTTACAAGGTTTACATGAAAAGGGAGAATGCCGGCAGCTGGAATTCTGGGCTGGAAAAGGAGCAAATATTAGAGACCTATTCTGCACAACTCCAAAAGTCCTAAAACTTCATGGGAGTAGGTTTCAGAATAAAAAAAATATTGGGCGAAAGAAGTACCAGAGGGGGGCCACCCACCATCCACGAGGGTGGGGGCACGACCTACCCCACTGGGCGCGCCCCCTGCCTCGTGGGCCCCTTGGCAGCCCTCTGATGCCCATCTTTGGCTATATGGAGTCTTTCGTCCAGAAAAAAATCATAAGCAAGCTCACGGGACGAAACTCCGCCGCCACGAGGCGGAACCTTGGCGGAACCAATCTAGGGCTCCGGCGGAGCTGTTCTGCCAGGGAAACTTCCCTCCGAGAGGGGGAAATCATCACCACCTTCATCACCAACGATCCTCTCATCGGGAGGGGGTCAATCTCCATCAACATCTTCACCAGCACCATCTCATCTCAAACCCTAGTCATCTCTTGTATCCAATCTTTGTATCCAAACCTCAGATTGGTACCTGTGGGTTGCTAGTAGTGTTGATTACTCCTTGTAGTTGATGCTAGTTGGTTTACTTGGTGGAAGATCATATGTTCAGATCCACTATGCATATTTATACCCCTCTGATTATGAACATGAATATGCTTTGTGAGTATTTACGTTTGTTCCTGAGGACATGGGAGAAGTCTTGCTATAAGTAGTCATGTGAATTTGGTATTCGTTCGATATTTTGATGAGATGTATGTTGTCTTTCCTCTAGTGGTGTCATGTGAACGTCGACTACATGACACTTCACCATTGTTTGGGCCTAGAGGAGGGTATTGGGAAGTAATAAGTAGATGATGGGTTGCTAGAGTGACAGAAGCTTAAACCCTAGTTTATGCGTTGCTTCATAAGGGGCTGATTTGGATCCATATGTTTCATGCTATGGTTAGGTTTACCTTAATACTTCTGTTGTAGTTGCAGATGCTTGCAATGGGGGTTAATCATAAGTGGGATGCTTGTCCAAGTAAGGACAGCACCCAAGCACCGACCCACCCACATATCAAATTATCAAAGTACCGAACGCGAATCATATGAACGTGATGAAAACTAGCTTGACGATAATTCCCACGTGTCCTCGGGAGCGCTTTCCTTCGTATAAGAGTTTGTCCAGGCTTGTCCTTTGCAACAAAAAGGCTTGGGCCATCTTGCTGTACGTTATTTACTTTTATTACTTGCTACTCGTTACAAATTACCTTATCACAAAACTATCTGTTACCGATAATTTCAGTGCTTGCAGAGAATACCTTACTGAAAACCGCTTATCATTTCCTTCTGCTCCTCGTTGGGTTCGACACTCTTACTTATCGAAAAGGCTGTGATAGACCCCCTACACTTGTGGGTCATCAAGACTCTTTTCTGGCACCGTTGCCGGGTTGGTAAGGAAAAATTTATATAGTGTACTGAAATTTATTGTCACTTGTTACTATGGAACATAATCCTTTGAGGGGCTTGTTCAGGGTATCTTCACCCCGACCAGTAGAGCAAAGAATTTCTTCTCAACCTATTGAACCTACTGAAAATGTTTACTTTGAAATCCCTTCGGGTATGATAGAGAAACTGCTAGCTAATCCTTTCACAGGTGATGGAACATTACATCCCGATTTGCACCTAATCTATGTGGATGAAGTTTGTGGATTATTTAAGCTTGCAAGTATGCCCGAGGATGTTATCAAGAAGAAGGTCTTCCCTTTATCTTTGAAGGGAGAGGCATTGTCATGGTTTAGGCTATGTGATGATATGGGATCATGGAACTACAAACAATTGAAATTGGAATTTCATCAGAAGTTTTATCCTATGCATCTTGTTCATCGTGATCGTAATTATATATATAATTTTTGGCCTCGCGGAGGAGAAAGCATCGCTCAAGCTTGGGGGAGGCTTAAGTCAATGTTATATTCATGCCCCAATCATGATCTCTCAAAAGAAATGATTATTCAAAAAATTTATGCTCGGCTTTCTCTCAGTAATCGCTCCATGCTTGATACTTCTTGTACTGGATCTTTTATAATGAAGACTGTTGAATTCAAATGGGACTTATTGGAGAGAATTAAACGCAACTCTGAAGATTGGGACCTCGACGAAGGTAAGGAGTCAGGTACAACACCTAAGTTTGATTGTGTTAAATCTTTTATGGATACCGATGCTTTTTGTGAATTTAGCACTAAATATGGACTTGACTCTGAGATAATAGCTTATTTCTGTGAATCCTTTGCTACTCATGTTGATCTCCCTAAGGAGAAGTGGTTTAAATATAATCCTCCCATTGAAGTAAAAGTAGTTGCACCTATTAAAGTTGAAGAAAATATTATCACTTCTAATGATCATGTTGTTCCTACTGCTTATATTGAGAAACCACCTTTCCCTGTTAGAATAAAGGATCATGCTAAAGCTTCAACTGTGGTTAACAAAAGCAATATTAAGAAACCCAAACCCCCTGAGCAAATTAAATTTGAACCTAGTGTTGCTATGGTTAAGGATCTCTTGGCCGATAATATTGATGGGCATGTTATTTACTTCTGCAATGAATCTGCTAGAATTGCTAGACCTGATACTAAAAACAAACATAGACCTGTTGTAGGCATGCCTGTTATTTCTGTTAATATAGGAGATCATTGCTATCATGGTTTATGTGATATGGGTGCTAGTGCAAGTGAATACCTCATTCCTTATACAAAGAAATTATGCATGATATTGCACCTGCTGAGATAGAAGATATAGATGTTACAATTAAGCTTGCCAATAGAGATACTATTTAACCAGTTGGGATTTTTAGAGATGTTGAAGTCTTGTGTGGGAAAGTTAAATATCCTGCTGATTTTCTTGTTCTTGGTTCCCCACAAGATGACTTTTGTCCCATTATATTTGATAGACCCTTCTTGAATACTGTTAATGCTAAGATAAACTACAACAAAGGTATTGTTTCTGTTGGTTTGGGGGATATGTCTCATGAGTTTAATTTTGCTAAGTTTCATAGACAACCCCATGATAAAGAATTGCCTAGTAAACATGAAATTATTGGTCTTGCTTCTATTGCCGTGCCTCCTACTGATCCTTTAGAACAATATTTGCTAGACCATGAAAATGATATGTTCATGAATGAAAGAAGGGAAATAGATGAAGTATCCTGTTATTATTAGTGCTAACCTTTCAGAGCATGAAGAAAAGAAATTATTGAAAGCTCTGAAGAAGCACAGTGCTGCTATTGGATATACTCTTGATGATCTTAAGGGCATTAGTCCCACTCTATTCCAGCACAAAATAAAATTGGAGAAAGACGCTAAACCGGTTGTTGGTCACCAACGAAGGTTAAATCCTAAGATGAAAGAAGTGGTAAGAAAAGAAATACTAAAGCTTCTGGAGGCAGGTATAATTTATCCCGTTGCAGATAGCCAGTGGGTAAGTCCTGTCCATTGTGTCCCTAAGAAGGGAGGTATTACTGTTGTTCCTAATGATAAAGATGAGTTGATCCCACAAAGAATTGTTATAGGTTATAGAATGGTAATTGATTTCCGCAAATTAAATAAAGCTACTAAAAAGGATCACTACCCTTTACCCTTTATTGATCAAATGCTAGAAAGATTGTCCAAACATACACATTTTTGCTTTCTAGATGGTTATTCTGGTTTCTCTCAAATACACATGTCAAAAGAGGATCAAGAAAAGACAACTTTTACTTGCCCTTTCGGTACCTTTTCTTATAGACATATACTTTTTGGTTTATGTAATGCACCTGCTACCTTTCAAAGATGTATGACTGCCCTTTACCCTTTATTCTCTGACTTTTGTGAAAAGATTGTTGAGGTATTCATGGATGATTTCTCTGTTTATGGGACTTCTTTTGATGATTTCTTAAGCAATCTTGATCGAGTTTTGCAGAGATGTGAACAAACCAATCTCGTTTTGAATTGGGAGAAGTTCCACTTTATGGTTAATGAAGGTATTGTCTTGGGGCATAAAATTTCTGAAAGAGGTATTGAGGTTGATAAAGCTAAAGTTGATGCTATTGAAAACATGCCGTGCCCTAAGGACATTAAAGGTATAAGAAGTTTCCTTGGTCATGACGGTATTTATAGGAGGTTCATTAAGGACTTCTCTAAAATTTCTAGACCTTTGATTAACCTCTTGCAAAAAGATGTTCCTTTTGTTTTTGATGACTGTGTAGAAGCATTTGAAATACTTAAGAAAGCTTTGATTTCTGCACCTATTGTTCAACCTCCTGATTGGAATTTATCATTTGAAATCATGTGTGATGCTAGTGATTATGCTGTAGGTGCTGTTCTAGGACAAAGGGTTGATAAGAAACTAAATGTTATTCAATATGCTAGTAAAAATCTAGACAGTGCCCAGAGAAATTATGCCACTACAGAAAAAGAATTTTTAGCAGTTGTATTTGCTTGTGATAAGTTCAGACCTTATATTGTTGATTCTAAAGTAACTGTTCAAACTGATCATGCTGCTATTAAATATCTTATGGAAAAGAAAGATGCTAAACATAGACTTATTAGATGGGTTCTCTTGCTACAAGAATTTGATTTGCATATCATTGATAGAAAGGGAGCTGAGAACCCCGTTGCAGACAACTTGTCTAGGTTAGAGAATGTTCTTGATGACCCACTACCTATTGATGATAGCTTTCCTGATGAACAATTAGCTGTCATAAATGCTTCTCGTACTGCTCCATGGTATGCTGATTATGCTAATTACATTTTTGCTAAATTTATACCACCTAGTTTCACATACCAGCAAAAGAAGAAGTTCTTTTATGATTTAAGGCATTACTTTTGGGATGACCCACATCTTTATAAAGAAGGAGTAGATGGTGTTATTAGATGTTGTGTACCTGAGCATGAACAGGAACAGATCCTACGCAAGTGTCACTCCGAGGCTTATGGAGGACACCATGCTAGAGACAGAACTGCACATAAGGTACTGCAATCCGGTTTTTATTGGCCTACTCTCTTCAAGGATGCCCGTAAGTTTGTCTTGTCTTGTGACGAATGTCAAAGAATTGGTAATATTAGTAGACATCAAGAAATGCCTATGAATTATTCACTTGTTATTGAACCATTTGATGTTTGGGGCTTTGATTATATGGGACCGTTTCCTTCCTCTAATGGGTATACACATATTTTAGTTGCTGTTGATTACGTTACTAAGTGGGTAGAAGCTATTCCAACTAGTAGTGCTGATCATAACACCTCTATTAAGATGCTTAAAGAAGTCATTTTTCCGAGGTTTGGAGTCCCTAGGTACTTAATGACTGATGGTGGTTCACATTTTATTCATGGTGCCTTTCGTAATATGCTTGCTAAGTATGGTGCTAATCATAGAATTTCATATCCTTATCACCCACAGTCCAGTGGTCAAGTAGAATTAAGTAATAAAGAGCTTAAATTAATTTTGCAAAATACTATTAATAGATCTAGGAAGAATTGGTCCAAGAAACTTGATGATGCATTATGGGCCTATAGAACTGCATATAAGAATCCTATGGGTATGTCTCCATATAAGATGGTTTATGGAAAAGCATGTCACTTACCTCTTGAACTAGAACATAAGGCATATTGGGCTATTAAAGTGCTCAATTATGACTTCAAACTTGCCGGTGAGAAGAGGCTTTTTGACATTAGCTCACTTGATGAATGGAGAACCCAGGCTTATGCAAAAGCCAAATTGTTTAAAGAAAAAGTTAAAAGATGGCATGATAAAAGGATACAAAAGCATGAGTTTAATGTAGGTGATTATGTATTGCTATACAACTCTCGTTTGAGATTTTTTGCAGGCATACTCCTCTCTAAATGGGAAGGTCCTTACGTCATCGAGGAGGTCTATTGTTCCGGTGCCATAAAAATCAACAACTTCGAAGGCACAAATCCGAGAGTGGTGAACGGACAAAGAATCAAACATTATATCTCAGGTAATCCCATAAATGTTGAAACTATTGTTATTGAAACCGTAACCCCGGAGGAATACATAAGGGACACTTTCCGGAACGTTTTAGACTCTGGAAAGGAATAGGTACGTGGTACGGTAAGTAAACCGACTCCAAAACAGTTCTAATGGCAATTTTTCTCCGTTTTGGAATATTTAAGAAAATAGGAAAATAAGAAGCAGTCCGGAAAGGACACGGGGCTTCCACGAGGGTGGAGGGCGCGCTCTACCCCCTGGGCGCGCCCCCTGCCTCGTGGGCACCTCGTGTGCCCTCCGGACTCCGTTTTCTTGCATGATACTTCTTTTGGTCGGTAAAAATTCATTATATAATCTCCCGAAGGTTTTGACCACCGTATCACACAAATATCTCCTGTTTTTGTTTCGAGCTATTTTTCTGACAGATCTAGATCACCGTGACGTCTTCAAGCGCCCCCAAGGACAAGTTCTTCGAGAAGGTCATCAACCCTTACCTCGCGGAGGTGCTGCAACACCCTCAAACCATTGAGATGCGTGAGGGGTTGCTGCACATCCATGATGTTGAGGGACCAAGGAAGACCGGAAGCGTGGAGGCAAGACTCGAAGCAATGGAGCAACAAGTTTTCATGGGCCAGGAGATGGTGGAACGTGGACTCGACACCAACCACCTAATGATCATAGAGTACACCAACACCACTGAGGGAGTCCAGGATTAGGGGGTATCTGGACAACTGGATTATATCGTTTGGCTGGACTGTTGGACTATGAAGATACAAGATTGAAGACTTCATCTCGTGTCCGGATGGGACTCTACTTGGCGTGGAAGGCAAGCTAGGCAATACGGATATGTATATCTCCTCCTTTGTAACCGACCTTGTGTAACCCTAGCCCCCTCCGGTGTCTATATAAACCGGAGGGTTTTAGTCCGTAGGACACAATAACATACAATCATACCATAGGCTAGCTTCTAGGGTTTAGCCTCTCCGATCTCGTGGTAGATCAACTCTTGTAATACCCATATCATCAAGAATAAATCAAGCAGGACGTAGGGTTTTACCTCCATCAAGAGGGCCCGAACCTGGGTAAAACATCGTGTTCCCTGCCTCCTGTTACCATCCGCCTGAGACGCACAGTTCGGGACCCCCTACCCGAGATCCGCCGGTTTTGACACCGACATTGGTGCTTTCATTGAGAGTTCCACGGTGCCGTCACCAGAAGGAAGGATGTCTCGTCTCGCCTTTAAAGATGGTACTACTGTTGGGGGAGCTTTGGCTGTCGGCGAAACTCTCCGGCTAGGCGGTTCCATCATGATCGCCTGTTCGGCCGCCGCGCCGACGATGACTTCTCGGGTCATCGAAAACAACCTCCACGTCAAATTGGCACTCGTCGAATAGATGGATCCAATGGAGCTCGCTTACTTAAACGACCTCTTGGATCGCATCGCCGCCTTGGGAGTCGCTACGGATATGATCGGATTGGGGTTAAACCCGATCAAAGGGAGATTAACTCTCCACCGGTCACCCATCATATTGCAGTGGTGGAGGAACAATGCGGCGACCTTTCCTCTATCTTGAGGACTAATTATGTCCGGATTCCCGAGCTCTCCGAGCCGGATGCCCGTTCGCGGAAGGACAACATCCAATCCCTGAACTTAGAGTCAGGCAGCGGGCCAGGATTATTGGGTAACACCCCAGAACCAGAACTTCCAAAATTGGAAACTCCTCGGCCCCTGGATCCCAGATCAGGTAAGGGTTCGGATTCAATTCCACCCACCCACCCAAACATAAGCGATCTTTCCAACATTAGACAAGAGCCTCATGAAACAGTAGATCATTATTGGGCCAGATTCCTCCTTGTGTTGAACAAGGTTAAGGACTGTCGTGAGGAAGATGCAATCTCACTTTTCTGCAATAATTGTATGGACAAGGGGGTCCTTAACGCCTTAAGTCGCCGTGACATATCACGCTTCGCTGACTTGGCTTCCATAGTACGAAAGTACTATGCGATGGAAAGTGCCTGGAAAACCGAAACAAACTTTTGGGATAATCCGGCCCTAAATACGAACCCAGTCCGAAATAAAAGGGTGCACTATCAAAAGACACCCGGGTCAACTACCAAAAAGCAAAAACCCTCTATAGGGCATGGAACCGTACTGGAGGGATGGCTCAATGGACCCTACAAAATTCATAGTACAGCGGATACAATACCAATGCACAGCCTTAGAGCATGTTGGATACTCCGGCAGGTGGCCAAAAGTGGTGAGGATCTTCTTATCCCAAATGCCACAGAGCACCATCCCGTGGATAACAATACGGTGTTAACAGTCTTTGAGACATTCACGTCAAATAATAGGCGCAAGCGAACACTCCGCAACATGTCCGAAATCTGCCACATAGCAGCAATAAATCCATGGAGTGACACGGCTATTACCTTCAATGCCAGTGATGAACCTAAATTCCAAACAGCCCGAGCACCAGCCGCACTGGTCCTCAGTCCAATTGTGGACGGCTTTCGACTCACCAAGGTACTCATGGACGGCGGCAATGGATTAAACCTCATCTATGAGGAAACCCTTCAAAAAATGGAAATAGACTGGAACCACATCGAGCGAAGCAGCACAACCTTTAGAGGAATAATCCCCAGTCGGGAAGCGTGCTGTACAGGCAAAATCACACTAGATGTGGTGTTCGACATGCCGGAGAATTATAGGTCCGAAGAGATTACGTTCCATGTGGCCCCGTTCAATAGCGGTTACCACGCCCTGTTAGGGCAGGAGGCGTTCACAATCTTCCAAGCCATACCCCATTACAGGTACATGAAGCTCAAAATGCTCGGGCCCAACAAAATTATCACTCTTGCTAGTGATCCGGACACAGCACTCCGCGCCGAAAACAAGACAGCCGCACTGGCCCTCGTATCCGAAGCCCTAGCGGCTGAGGAACTGACTGCGCTACGCTCCACGGTGAACAGGGACGATGTGATACTCGATAAGAGATCCAAGTCCACCTCCTTTAAATTGGCGGATGAAATAGTCAAATTCCAAGTCCATCCAACGGACCCTACAAAAACAGCTTCCATCGGGGCACAATTAAACCCTGACGTAGATGCCGCACTACGAGAGTTCCTACGCGAGAACTGGGACATTTTTTCCTGGCACCCTTTAGACATGCCAGGAATCCCATGCAGGCTGGCCGAGCACAGCCTCAATATTCTAAAGGGATTCAAGCCGGTCAAGCAGGCTGAGGGAGTCCTGGATTGGGGGGTCTCTGGACAGCCGGACTATATCCTTTGGCCGGACTGTTAGACTATGAAGATACAAGATTCAAGACTTCGTCTCGTGTCCGGATGGGACTCTACTTGGCGTGGAAGGCAAGCTAGGCAATACGGATATGTATATCTCCTCCTTTGTAACCGACCTTGTGTAACCCTAGCCCTTTCCGGTGTCTATATAAACCGGAGGGTTTTAGTCCGTAGGACAACATACAATCATACCATAGGCTAGCTTCTAGGGTTTAGCCTCTCTAATCTCGTGGTAGATCTACTCTTGTACTACCCATATCATCAATATTAATCAAGCAGGACGTAGGGTTTCACCTCCATCAAGAGGGCCCGAACCTGGGTAAAACTTCGTGTCCCTTGCCTCCTGTTACCATCCGCCTAGACGCACAGTTCGGGACCCCCTACCCGAGATCCGCCGGTTTTGACACCGACATTGGTGCTTTCATTGAGAGTTCCTCTGTGTCGTCGCCGTTAGGCTTGATGGCTCCTACTATCATCGATAGCGATGCAGTCCAGGGTGAGACTTTCCTTCCCAGACAGATCTTTGTGTTCGGCGGCTTTGCACTGCGGGCCAATTTGCTTGGCCATCTGGAGCAGATTGAAAGCTATGCCCCTGGCCACCAGGTCAGGTTTGGAAGCTTAAACTACACGTCCGATGTCCGCGGAGACTTGATCTTCGACGGATTCGAGCCTCTGCCTTGTGCGTCACGCGGTCACGATGAGTACGATTTAGCTCTACCATCAGATAGTGTTCAGGAGATCGCACCGGCAGCCACTCCGACCCTCAATTCGGAGCCAGTTGCGTCGTCCATGGATGGGTGGATGGACCCCACCATGGAGGCCTTACTCTTAGCGGCGATCGAGCCGAATATAGACCTTACCTTGCACGAGAGCCATATTGTTAAACTGCTAGATCTTTCTCCGGCCACGGACTCCGAACCGCCTGCGCCCGATCCTATTGAATCCGATTGGGCACCGATCATGGAGTTTACCTCCGTGGATATTTTTCAGCACTCGCCCCTTGGCGACATATTGAACACATTAAGGTCCCTCTCCTTGTCAGGAGGATCCTGGCCGAACTATGTCCGGCAGGATTGGGATGCGGATGACGAAGAAATTCGCCGCCCACCCACCACCCACTTAGTAGCCACTGTCGATGACTTAACTGACATGCTCGACCTCGACTCCGAAGACATCAACGGTATGGGCGACGATGCAGGAGACGAATAGGAACCACTGCCCACAGGGCACTGGACGCCCACTTCATCACATAATGTATACATGGTGAACACACCAAAAGAAAACGATGACGAGGAACGGAAGGGCGCAACGAAGGGTTGTCCCCTCGAGAAGCAGTCAAAGCGGCAACGTAAGCGCCGCTCCAAATCCCGCCTCGACAGAAACAACGATCATATAGACCCAGCGTTAGAGCAGGGCGAACCATCGCCGGACCACGGCAACACGGAGAATCAAACCGAACAACCTGACTCTGTCAAAGATAATAGTCTGGACGACCTCACACCGGACAGACACCCGTAGCAACAGAATGCCCGTCAAAGGCTTGTTGCCACCGCGAGGAGTCTAAAAAAGCAGAAGCAAAGACTCAAGGCTGCACAAGACACACTCAGAATCAGATGGAGCAAAGTACTCAATGCAGCAGCGAAGTACGGCGATAGTCGCCCCACCAAGAGCTACCCGAAGCGGAAGTTGCTACCTGAATTCGATGAGGAGGCCTTAGATCCCCCGCAACCAAAAATCAAAATGGCCACTTGGCCAGATAGACGTCCTCACGGCCAACATAGAGTGGCAAACAACGCCACACATAAGCCAATACGCGATCCACGCGAGGGCTCGCATCAAAAGGACGGCGCAACCAGATCCATCTATGGACCACGCAAGCGTGCTCTAGCATAGGATGCAACACAACAAACATCCGAACAACGCGGTACACCCAGATACAAGGGTGCCGCACACCCCCTATGTTTCACCGATGAGGTGCTGGACCATGAATTTCCAGAGGGATTCAAACCCGTAAACATAGAGGCATACGACGGAACAACAGACCCTAGGGCCTGGATTGAGGACTATATCCTCCATATCCATATGGCTCGAGGAGATGATATCCACGCCATCAAGTACTTACCCCTCAAGCTCAAAGGGCCAGCTCGGCACTGGCTTAAAAGCCTCCTCGAAAACTCCATTGGAAGCTAGGAAGAGCTCGAAGACGCTTTTCGGGCAAATTTTCAAGGGACTTATGTCCGATCTCCGGATGCGGACGATTTGAGTCATATCACTCAACAGCCCAGAGAGTCAGCCCGAAAGCTTTGGAACAGGTTTCTTACTAAAAAGAACCAAATAGTTGACTGTCCGGACGCCGAAGCCTTGGCAGCTTTTAAGCATAGCATCCGCGACGAATGGCTTGCCAAACACCTCGGCCAAGAAAAGCCGAAAACAATGGTAGCATTAATAAGCCTCATGACCCGCTTTTGTGTGGGCGAGGACAGCTGGCTAGCCAGATGGAGCACCAGCGACCCAAGTACATCCGAAGTTAGAGATGAAAACAGGAAATCACGATGCAGCAAAAATAATAAGCGCCGGAATAAAGAAGACAACCCGAAGAGCACGGCGGTAAACGCCTGATTCAGAAGCTCTCGGCCAGGTCAGCAAAAGCCGCCCTCTAAAGGCGCCAGAGATGAACTGTCCAGCCTCAACAAAATTCTGGACCAAATATGTCAGATCCATAGCACCCCTGGTAAACCCGCTAATCATACCCATAGAGAGTGTTGGGTCTTCAAGCAGTCCGGCAAGCTCAACGCCGTACACAAGGGGGAGGATACACCAAGCGAAGACGAGGATGAGCCTCTCAAGCAAGACACTGGGGAACAAAAGAAATTTCCACCAGAAGTCAAAACAGTAAACGTGTTACACGTGATCAAGGGAAGAAACAAAGCGGCACTCCCAGATAAATATGCCCAAGGGCCTATCTCCGTGGAGTCCTACCACTGGTCGTCTCAACCGATCACTTTTGACCATCGGGATTGCTCAGCAAGTATCCAGCATGCAGGATGGGCTGCCTTGGTATTAGACCCAATAATTGACGGATACCACTTCACACGAGTCCTAATGGACGGTGGCAACAGTCTAAACCTGATATATCAGGACACAATCCGCAAAATGGGGATAGACCCAATCAAAATTTGCCTCAGCAATACTACCGTTAAAGGAGTAACGCCAGGCCCAGGGGCTCATTCCACGGGATCCCTGCTACTAGAAGTTATATTCGGCTTCCCCGATAACTTCCATAGCAAAAATTTAACCTTCCACATTGCTTCGTTCCAAAGTGGCTATCAAGCACTACTTGGACGCGAAGCTTTCGCTCGCTTTAATGCAATACCGCATTACGCTTCCCTCACGCTTAAGATGCCCGGTCCACATGGCATCATTACAATACATGGAAATATTGAGCGATCCCTGCGCGCCGAGGAGGGTGCGGCTGCCTCGGCAGCCGCATACTAAAACGGCCTCACCAACTAAAGAATTCGATAGGTCTTCAAGACCACGGACACGGTTCGACGAGTCCGGCGCAGCTATATGAAATTCTTACAGGTTTGATGGCCACACCCCTATCACAAACACAAGGGGCTCAACGCGCGCAAACAAGTGGCAATTTTTACTCATCTTGAAATTTACATGGTTTCTTTAAAACCTACCTCTTTGCACGACAACTTTTCACCTAAGTTCCTCTCTTTTACAGATGACCACCGTGCCACACCCGTCCAGGATACGACACAACGGAGACACATGCGCAGACGTGCAGCAGGGACCCGTCCCAAGGATTCTTTTTAGATTAAGACCCTGCGTGAACCTTTTTTACATTCTCTTGTTGATACACATCCCTCGGATTCTCAGTACAATTGAGAAGGATGCTGGCGTCTTGGCATGTGGCCATGTCAGAATAATACACGTACCTGGACACCAGGGGCTTCTTACAAAGGGCACTATTTAGGCCCGGTTTATACCATAAAGACCGAATACCTTAGGGAGTGTTCGGCGTCGCGAGTTTGGCCTTATATGCATCAGCTCCGAATCATGTCTTTGGTCAAATGTTGGGTTTGCCCGACTCCTATGTTTTGGTACCTTACATTCCGCTCTATCGGCTAAGGTAGCACTAGGAGAACTACTGCGATTGTGTCCCGGGTCATCCGGACGAGCACCTCAGTAGAGAAAGCCGAAAACTGACTGTCATGATATAGTGTGAGACTGGTCAACCACTCGATGACCTATCGGAATGTTAGAATTCCTCCGCCTTAACGAAGGGCCGTTTCCCGGCCAGGCATGTACGCGTCCCGAATTCGGGAGAGTGCGGAGCCACCAGGGGCTATATAGTAGCCCCACCATCAAACTCCTATGGCTAAGTGAAAGTGTTAAAGCATTATAGTCCGGTTGCCTCGTTTGCTACGCTATCACCTCCTTAATAGGGCCAAGACGTTGGGTTAAGTGTGAACATGCATCTTCTGCGAACACCTCCACATTATATGCGTGGGGGCTGAAGCCGACGATTGCAATCTTTCAGGTTATACACATGTATAGATAAACGGCCGCACAGGAGGCATCATATTACTTTCAGGCAAAAGTATAAACACATCCTTAATAAATTTCATAAAAACATTGTGTTTACAATGGGAATACATGTCACTCAAACATAATATTCTTCGAGCACTGGGCCTCTATCAAACGAGCACCATCGAGAACCTCTTTGAAATAGTGCTTGACAGCCACTCGGCCTATGGCCGAACCCTGCGCCGCAACAATGGTAGCATCCATCTCCGCCCAGTATGCTTTAACACGGGCAAGGGCCATCCGCGAGCCTTCTATGCACGCCGACCTCTTCATCGCATTGATGCGCGACACCGCACCAAGGAACTGCTGCATTAAGCTGAAATAGCTGTTTGACTTCGGTTTTTCCGGCCACAGCTGATCCACGACAGACCTCATGGAGAGTACGGACAGCCTATTGAGTTCGGCCCATTCGGCTAGCTGATCAGTCAATGGAAGCGGATGCTCTGGAACGTTAAATTGCGACCAGAACAGCTTGTCCACTTCACGATCCGTTTGATCTTGGAAATATTTGGCCGCATCGACAGCGCTCGCCGCCAAGTCCATATATGCGTCTGCCGAACTCCACAGCCGATCTAGAGGGGCATACCGTGGATCTCCGAACTTCCACCGCAGCATGAAGGGCTTCCGAGGGAGTCCTGGATTAGGGGGTGTCCGGATAGCCGGACTATACCTTCGGCCGGACTCCTGGACTATGAAGATACAAGATTGAAGACTTCGTCCCGTGTCCGGAAGGGACTTTCCTTGGCGTGGAAGGCAAGCTTGGCAATACGGATATGTAGATCTCCTACCATTGTAACCGACTCTGTGTAACCCTAGCCCTCTCTGGTGTCTATATAAACCGGAGGGTTTTAGTCCATAGGACGAACAACAATCATACCATAGGCTAGCTTCTAGGGTTTAGCCTCTCCGATCTCGTGGTAGATCTACTCTTGTACTACCCATATCATCAATATTAATCAAGCAGGACGTAGGGTTTTACCTCCATCAAGAGGGCCCGAACCTGGGTAAAACATCATGTCCCCTGCCTCCTGTTACCATCTGCCTATACGCACAGTTCGGGACCCCCTACCCGAGATCCGCCGGTTTTGACACCGACATTGGTGCTTTCATTGAGAGTTCCTCTGTGCCGTCACTTTTAGGCCCGATGGCTCCTCCGATCATCAACGATGATGCAATCCAGGGTGAGACTTTTCTCCCCGGACAGATCTTCGTATTTGGCAGCTTTGCACTGCGGGTCAATTCGCTTGGCCATCTGGAGCAGATCGAAAGCTACGCCCCTGGCCGTCAGGTCAGATTTGGAAGTTTAAACTACACAGCGGACCTCCGCGGAGACTTGATCCTCGACGGATTCGAGCCACAGCCGAGCGCTCCGCACTGTCACGATGGGCATGATCTAGCTCTGCCGCCGAACAGTGCCCTGGAGGCCGCACCCGCATCAGCTCCGGCCCTTAATTCGGAGCCAACTGGTCCAATCGAGGATGGGTGGTTGGACACCGCCTCGGGGGCTGCAATCTCTACGACAATCCAGCCGAACACCAGCCCTGTTCTCTGCAAAGCCCGTGACTCCAAGGAGCCGGACTCCTCTCCAGACTCCAAGCCCTCCGCGCCCCTACCGATCGAACCCGATTGGGCGCCGATCATGGAGTTCACCGCCACGGACATCTTTCAGCACTCGCCCTTCGGCGATATTCGGAATTCACTAAAGTCTCTCTCTTTATCAGGAGAGCCCTGGCCGGACTATGGTCAACAAGGTTGGGATGCGGATGATGAAGAAATTCAAAGCCCACCCACCACCCACTTCGTAGCTGTCGGTGTTCTGGGAATGGGGGTCCCCAGACTTGCCTGCCTGCGGCCTGCGGCGTGGCTCAAAGGGGGGCCCAGCGCGGCCCATCTTCACCAACACAAACCCAAGACCCTCGCGAGGGGCCAAGCCTCGTGGGGTGGACGACGCGGAGCTTCCTCAGGCGCGGCCTCGTCAGGCTGGCTCATGAGGAGGCGGAGAGATCAAGGCGGGGTACCTCACGAGGTGCCCGTGATGCAAGCCATGACGACCGGGGGCGCCAGGCGGGTGCCAGCCGGCGCAGTGTCCTCCCTTCCTCTTTGGTGCAAAGGGGGCAAGCGCAGCCGCGGAGTACCGAGGCATCAGGCAAAGGTTGCCATTTCGGTGCAACAAGACCAAGACCAGGAGGACTACGAGACGGAGGTCACCGTGGAGCCCAAGACGGCGTCATCACCAGAGCTTTGCGCAGGCGAAGACTACTTTTGTCAGGGTAGCTAGTACTAGCTGCCCCCTTCAAATTAGCCCGCCATTGTTGGCTCCCTTCCCGCTCGATATTTGGGAAGAGGACCAGGGCCTCTATAAATAGGACCAGCCACCCACAGAGCAAAGGGGGCAAGGAAAAAGAGCGGAGAGACGAGGCAGAAAGACGGGAAAGAGAGAGAGAGAGAGAAAGGTGACTGAGCTCCTCCCAGCAGTTCATCGCCCCAGCCAAGAGCAGACCCTCGCGAGGCTGTTCTTCCTTGTATTGTCCATCATCATCAGCCCAAGAGGCAATCCACCATACCACACACTGGAGTAGGGTATTACACCACAACGGTGGCCCGAACCAGTATAAACCCTGTGTCTCTTGCGTTGTTCTTTCCATAGTTTAGATCCTAGCAAGGCGGAGGGGTGCAGGTAGGTAGGAGGCGAAATCTCCGTGCGCACCCCAGTGTTCGAACCTCAAGGGTCTGCCGGAACCCGAAATCCGAGATTTGGCACGCCAGGTAGGGGTGCGCCGGCATTCGTCTTCCACCACCCCGTTCTCCTCCGACCATCGCGCCCATGTTTGACGCTCGTCGGGCCCGCGCCGAGCGCCGGGCCGCACTCGCTTCCCGCGTCGCCCAGACGGCCCCTGTCGGTGGGCGTCCTTGCCATTCCCCGTCACCTGCCGTCAACGCCACCACTGGCCCGGGGGGGGGGGACGAGCGGCAAGCATCGTCCCAGCATCCGTCCGTGCGGCAAGACGGCCGCACCGCAACTCCCTCGCTCACCCCAGCTGGTTCTTCGTCTCGCGCGCTCCGCGCGCCCATGGAGGCTCGGGCTGCACTCATCGCGGCGAATGAGCTCCTGCGCTACCGTCCCGTCGACGACGTCTACGAAGAATGGCTCGACTGCGTCGCCGAGCTCGTCCGCGCCACACGGGGCTCTCCCGCGCCGTCCGTTCCGCTGCGCCGCACCCCGCCCCGCGCGGGAAATGAAGCTCCGGCGGCACCCCGTCCGCCTCCTCCTCAGGAAGGCGCCATGGCTCCAAGGCGCGTGGCCCCTGGGTGGGACCCGCTCCGTCAGGCGCCAGGGCAGCAAGAGCAGAGCTGTCAAGAAGTCCCTCGCCCGCAAGAAGCTGCCCGGGCGCTCCCTGCTCCAGCATGTCGCGACCATGCTCCTGCGCCCGCGCGTCAAGGCCCCGCGCTGCTCCCAGCTGCAGCGCGTGGGGTCATGCAAGACCAAGCTCCTCGTCACCCAAGGCCTCCCGTGGCCACAGCAGGCTGCCGTGCCTTCACCACCGAGCTACACAGCGTCGCGTGGCCCGGCAAGTTCAATCCAGACTTGCCTCCTCGCTACGACGGCACGGCTGACCCTGCGGAGTTCCTCCAGCTCTACGAGCTGGGAATCGAAGCTGCCAACGGAGACGAGAAGGTCATGGCGAACTGGTTTCCCATGGCACTCAAGGACGGGGCCCGCACCTGGCTCCTAAACCTGGCTCCAGGCACAATCTCCTCTTGGGACGAGATGCGCACCCGCTTCATCGCCAACTTCCAAGGCACTCGCGACCGGCCACCCGCCGTGAGCGACATGCGCCGCATCAAGCAGCAGCTCGGGGAGACCCTGCAGAAGTACATCCAGCGCTTCAACAACGTGCGCCTCAAGATTCCCAAGGTGACTGAGGAGGCCATCATCTCGGCCTTCTCCGACGGCGTGCGCGACGTCAAGATGAAGGAGGAGCTGGCGATGCATGAAGACCTATGCACTTCCTTAGAACTGTTCAACCTGGAAACCAAGTGCGCCAGGGCCGAGGAAGGGCGCCTCTCCCTCCTCGAGCTGCCTGCCGCAGACCCAGAAGAGAAGAAGCCCAAGGCCAAGGATGTGAAGCGCAAGGGGGCTGCCGTGCTCGCGGCAGAACTAGACACCAAGCGGGGCAGAGATTAGCCCGAACCTTCCAAGGGCAGCTGGTACTGTGTGTACCACGACCTCCACACCCACAACACCAACGAATGTCAAGAGCTCCGAGCCGTGCGAGAAGGAAGGATCGGCCATCGCCCTAACCGCAGTGACCGGGGCTATGGTTGAGGAGGAGGAAGGAATGTAGGACACTGGAAGACCGAGGCCCGCGCCAAGGGTGGCGCGATCAACCTCGCGAGGATCGCTGGCAAGACCCGCCTCGCGAGGGAGGCTGGAGGGATCAGCCTCATGAGGATCGCCCGCAAGGAAACGCAGGCCTCCCACCGCTGTCGCCGTAGCCAAGGAGAAACGAGGACCGCCACTAGGACGAGGGGGCTGGGGGCTTCCAGGAGCCACGCACGATCGCCTGCATCCTAGGCGGGGCACAAGCCCCAGCCTCTCAACGCATCTTCAAGCAGTTTGCCCACGAAGTGAACGCAGTCCTCCCCAGGCTTGAAGCCACGCGCCCTCTCAGGTGGTCGGCGTGCGCCATCACGTTCAGCTCAGCAGATCAGCTCAAGTGTGCGGCTACAGCCGGAGTTCTCCCGATGCTTTGTTCCCCAATCATCAGCAACGCAGTGGTCACCAAGACCCTCATCGATGGCGGTGCAGGGCTCAACGTCCTGTCCGTAGAAACATTCAACAACCTCCAAGTGCCCTACAGCCAGCTTCAGCCAACCAAGCCTTTCTCTAGTATCACCGACGGCTCCACGGTCCCGATTGGGCAGGTCCGCCTCCCTGTCACCTTCGGGGCATGCGACAACTACCGCACCGAGCTCATCGACTTCGACGTCGCTCACATTCGCCTGCCGTACAACGCCATCCTTGGGTACCCAGCGCTGGCCAAGTTCATGGCCGTAACTCACCACGGCTACAACGTCCTCAAGATGCCAGGAAGCGGCGGAGTCATCACGGTGCCATGTGAAGAGAAGGACGCGGTGTGTTCCCTGGAACGAGCCTTTCAGGCCGCATCACTGGAAGACCTGGATCGTGGAAGCAGGAGGCCTCCCGAGACCGCCCCTAAGAAGAAGAAGACATCGTCCGACCTGACCACTCAGGAGGCAGGCCCCTCTGGGCCTGCGCCTGCCCAGGGGGAACCTCCTTCCATCGCATAGGAAAGAGCGCCCAGCGCCCTCCTTAGGCAGGGCTCGGGGGCTCTCCCCTAGAGGGCCACCGACCTAGCTAGGGTCACGAGGGAGGCGCTTGGGCACCACATGGAGGCGTGTTTCGAAGCACGTTTCCCTCAAGAAGGAGCAAGGCAAGGAGATCCAGACCCTCAGGAGTTCGTCAGCAAGGCCATTCAGGAGCTACAGGAGTCAAGAGTCATGAAAGGCGGCCGCCGCCTACCAGCAATGGCTTCCCATCCAGGCGAGGATGGTGGGCTGCGCGTCTGCATCGACATACCAGGGCTCAACCGAGTCGCCTCTCTGGAGCGCCTCTGGCCCTCGTGAGTGGGGCGCTGCAGAGGCCCATCCCACAGCTACGTTCGCATGCCTTACGGCCTGCCGAACGCGGCTGACACGTACCAGCGCCTCATGAGGGGCATCACGGAGGCACGAGAGGCAGGGCGTTCCGCAGCCCTGGCAGGGATGGAGATGGCCCGTGAGGAGCCGCCAGCGCCGCCGGAGCCTCCCGAGGCCCCTGGGCCTGGGGGTTCGTGAGGATCGGCTCCCGCAGCCCATCGAGCCTGCTACATCAATGCTCCTTCATCCTCAACATCATCAGGTGACGTCTTTCGAGTTTTATTTCCAGCTGGGAGCGCCCCTAGGGTTGCATTATTCCCAGGCCGCGTGGGTCCGTCCCTGCGGCGTGTATCCCTTTTTTATTCCATGTTGTTAGCTTACCTTGTTGGGGGCGCCCCTCGGGCTGCATGACCCCCCAAGTCGCTCGGGCCTGACCCAGTGATGTCCGTATTCCCAACGTTTATTTGAACCAATCCACTCCTTCGCGGCTAACGTGTTTTACCTAGTTGCCTGCTCAGCTGACGCCAACTAACGGAGCTACTCCCAAACGGCACGACGCTTGCGCATGGGTCCGTCCCTGCAACGCCGATAAACCTGGATGGCTGAGCTCTGGCCGCGGCAGCCCTGCATAGCGTCACCTCATCAAGCCTTCAGTGCCTCACTACCCCTCGGAAGCAACCAACGGCTGACTGTCAATTGTCATGGCAACCCCTTGTTTTTTCTATGATGGACCTGCAGGACCTCCTGAAGGAGCTACGTCAGGCGAGGCCCTTGCGGTGTCTCCTTCGCTCTCGTCCGCACGAACCGCTTGCACGTTAAAGGGGGGGTGCCTGAGCATCGCGACTCAGGGCTCCTACTGGCTCTCCAGCCCTCACCCTCTGGCCTTGACCACGGCATCGCGACCTGGCATACCAACGACGACTGAGACTCGCTCGAGGGTCGGGACCCGAGGACGTAGAGCAGAAAGGGGAGCAAAGGCAAGAGGGGAAAGCACACGAGGACCTCATCGAGCAACCTCACGCGTGCCGATGCAAGGACCCGGCGACACACCAGAGAGCGGCCCCTGATCCTCGAGATAAGTCATCACCCGGAAGCACCAGCTGCCGTGGCACCATCCCCGCACCTAATGCCATCCCGTGTTAGAGACGCCGCTCTCCTTTCTCACCAAACGATGGCTGCTTGGGCGCCAAAGGGGACCTCCTGAGCATCGCGACTCAGGGGCTCTTACCGGACTCCGGGTCGCTCACCTCCTGGCCTTGACCACAGCATCGCGACCTGGCATACCAGCGACGGCTGAAGCCGCCTTGGGACTGGGACCTGTCGGCGCAGAGCACCAAGCCCTCGTGAGGCTCGAAAGGGAGGACTGAGCTAAGACGGAATGAGCAACTCGCGCAATTCTACAACAAGGGTTATATTAACAAAACAGGATCACAAGCACCTTACAAGCCCCCACGGGGCGCGTTTTTGATTCCTCGCAGGGAACAGATCCTAAAGGGACACAAACTACGCGCGAACCTGCAAAAGACGCCATCATCAACAGTGGGCCGTCAAGCACCGACGCCAACCCCATCCAGATCAGAGTCGGCGGCGGCCTGACGAGCCCGCCCTGCTCCAGGAGCGGCGCCGGCTCGGGGGCTTGTAGCTGTCGTCGCTCGTCTCCGGAGTCGCGAAGAGCTCGTCGGAGTCGCTGGAGCCTCCGACGCCTTCACCGCCTGAGGAGCCGCCAAGGGAGCGGTTGGCGGGCCCAGTCCTCGTCGTGTTAGGGTCCTGGCCAGCTTCCCCGGGGCAGCACTCCAGCCGGCGCCCGCTCGCATCGAAGACCTTGAAGAGCATCACCGAAGCACCGTCGTAATCCAAGTGGACCGTGAAGACGCCCCTTACCCTGCAAACCCGGGCGATCTCTCTCCAGCCTCGAGTCATGAAGACCTTGCCCGGGGCAACGACCGCGACCTCTGCCTCGGTCGCGGGTGTGCTGCAGCCGGCGTGCTGTAGCCAGAGCTCCAGGGGCTCCCCCTGTGGGATGATGGAGGCGAAGAAGGGAGGAAGGCGGATCCAAGACTGAAGAGGAATGGTGACGTGGAGCACGAACTCTTGGGAGGAGCCCTCGGTGTGGACCCCCAGGGGGGACGACCCACACCTTCATGACCCGTCGGCGCCGACGGCGGCGCCGCCCGTGGCGGTCAGCATCAGCTCCTCCGGGGCCCTCGACATGGGCGTACAATGGCAGCGGGAACCCCGGCGGCACCCGCTCGCACCAAGGCCTCGACACCACCTGAAGGGCCCCTTCGTCCGGGCCATGGGGGACGAGCCGTTTCTTCGGCGGGAGTGGGTCTGGTTCCTCTCGGGGAGCCTTTCCCTTCTCTGCCGTCGAGAACCGGCGGATCAGAGCCATCGCAGCAAGACGGAGCAAGGATCGGGAAGAAGGAGAAGCAAGGGGAGATGGGCTGGAAGGGCGCGCGCTGTTCCGTACTTATGGCCGGTGAAGGCCAACCGCCGACCTCCACGATTGCAGGTAATCATGACCCACTTTGCATGCAGGGACTTGTCCAATCCGTGCAGTTGCCGAGGCTCCATGGGGAAGTGGAGGCACCCACGTCCAACCAACCGCCATGTGGCGCCCAAGGCCGCAGGCTGTTAGGGCCCGCGGCGCTTCGCCCTTGCCCTTCTGCCTCCTTGCACGGCCAAGTCCGGGCGCGCCTTGGGCCCGGGGGCTACAGTCGGCGTTCTGGGAACGGGGGTCCCTAGACTTGCCTGCCTGCGGCCTGCGGCGTGGCTCAAAGGGGGGCCCAGCGCGGCCCATCTTCACCAACACAAACCCAAGACCCTCGCGAGGGGCCAAGCCTCGCGGGGCGGACGACGCGGAGCTTCCTCAGGCGCGGCCTCGTCAGGCTGGCTCACGAGGAGGCAGAGAGATCAAGGCGGGGTACCTCACGAGGTGCCCGTGATGCAAGCCATGACGACCGGGGGCGCCAGGCGGGTGCCAACCCGCGCAGTGTCCTCCCTTCCTCTTTGGTGCAAAGGGGGCAAGCGCAGCCGCGGAGTACCGAGGCATCAAGCAAAGGTTGCCATTTCGGTGCAACAAGACCAAGACCAGGAGGACTACGAGATGGAGGTCACCGTGGAGCCCAAGACGGCGTCATCACCAGAGCTTTGCGCAGGCGAAGACTACTTTTGTCAGGGTAGCTAGTACTAGTTGTCCCCCTTCAAATTAGCCCGCCATTGTTGGCTCCCTTCCCGCTCGATATTTGGGAAGAGGACCAGGGCCTCTATAAATAGGATCGGCCACCCACAGAGCAAAGGGGGCAAGGAAAAAGAGCGGAGAGACGAGGCAGAAAGACGGGAAAGAGAGAGAGAAAGGTGACTGAGCTCCTCCCAGCAGTTCATCGCCCCAGCCAAGAACAGACCCTCGCGAGGCTGTTCTTCCTTGTATTTTCCATCATCATCAGCCCAAGAGGCAATCCACCATACCACACACTGGAGTAGGGTATTACACCACAACGGTGGCCCGAACCAGTATAAACCCTGTGTCTCTTGCGCTGTTCTTTCCATAGTTTAGATCCTAGCAAGGCGAAGGGGTGCAGGTAGGTAGGAGGCGAAATCTCCGCGCGCACCCTAGTGCTCGAACCTCAAGGGTCTGCCGGAACCCGAAATCCGACAGTAGCCACTGTCGATAATTTGAACGACGTGCTCGACTTCGACTCCGAAGACATCGACGATATGGACGACGATGTAGGAGATGAACATGAACCAACTCCTATAAGGCACTGGACAGCCACCTCATCTCATGATGTATACATGGTGGACACGCCCAAAGGAAGCGACGACGAGGAACACAGGGATGCAACGAGGGATCGTTCACTCGAAAAGCAATCAAAGCGGCGACGTAAGCGCCGCTCCAAGCCCCGCCTCGACAGAGACAGCAGCCATACAGACCCAGCCATAGAGCAGGACGAGCCGGCGGACGACGAACATGCCTTCGAGCAACCGTCCGAATAGAGAAACTTGGATAAACAAACCGAACACCCCGTCCCTGGTGAAAACAACAGTCCGGACGACCTTATGCCGGATAGGCTCATGGAGCAGAAGAACCTCCATGAAGGGCTCATCACTACTGCGCGTAGCCTGAAAAAGCAAAAGCGGAAGCTCAAAACTGCGGAAGATGCACTCAGAATCAGATGGAGCAAAGTACGCAACACCGTAGACAAATATGGCCGCAGTCGCTGCACAAAAAGCTATCCAAAGCGAAAGCTACTGCCTGAATTTGACGAGGAGGCCTTAGAGCCCCCGCAGTCAAAAAATAGGAAAGCCACCCGGTTGAATAGACGACCGCATGGCCAGCATGGAGCGGCAAGCGGCGACGCACACAAGCCGGCACGCGATCCACCAAAGGACCCGCATCAAAAAGATGGCCCAGCCAGATCTATCTACGGGCCAAGAAAGCAAGCTCTAGTAAGCAATGCAACACAAAAAATATCCAAACATCACGGCACACCCAAATACAGGGGTGCCGCACACCCCTATGTTTCGCCGATGAGGTGCTGGACCATGAATTTCCAGCGGGATTCAAGCCCGTAAACATAGAGGCGTACGACGGAACAACAGACCCTGGGGTCTGGATCGAGGATTATATCCTCCACATACACATGGCCAGAGGAGATGACCTCCACGCCATAAAATACTTACCCCTCAAGCTTAAAGGGCCAGCCCGGCATTGGCTCAAAAGCCTTCCCGAAAACACCATTGGAAGTTGGGAAGAGCTTGAGGATGCTTTCCGGGCAAATTTTCAAGGGACCTATGTCCGCCCTCCGGATGCAGACGATCTCAGTCACATAACTCAACAGCCCGGAGAGTCAACCCGGAAATTCTGGAACATATTTCTTACTAAAAAGAATCAGATAGTCGACTGTCCAGACGCCAAAGCCCTAGCAGCTTTTAAGCATAACGTTCGAGACGAATGGCTCGCCAGACACCTCGGCCAAGAAAAGCCAAGAACAATGGCCGCATTAACAAGCCTCATGACCCGCTTTTGCGCAGGAGAGGACAGCTGGTTGGCAAGATGTAGCACCAGCGACCCAAGTACATCCGAAGTTAGGGATGGAAACGGAAAACCCCGACGCAACAAGGACCAGTGCCGGAATAAGAGAAACAACCCAAAGAGCACGGCGGTCAATGCCGGATTCAAAAGCTCGCGGCAGAATCAGAGAAAGCCGCCCCTCAAGGATAACAGGGACGAGCTATCCAACTTAAACAAAATCTTGGACAAGATATGTCAAATACACAGTACTCCTGGGAAGCCTGCGAACCATACCCATAGAGATTGTTGGGTTTTCAAGCAATTCGGCAAACTCAACGCCGAACACAAGGGGCTCGACACACCAAGTGAGGACGACGACGAACCCCACAAGCAGAGCACCAGGAAACAAAAGGATTTCCCACAAGAAGTCAAAACAGTAAACTTACTTCACGTGACGAACAGAATGTCGCCAACAGAGATACGCGCCATACGGCCTATCCCAAAAGAGTCTCGCCAATGGTTATTAAAACCAATCACCTTCGACCATCAGGATTACTCTAGAAGTATCCGGAATGCAGGCTGGACTGCCTTGGTATTAGATCCAATAATCGACGGACTCCACTTTACAAATGTCCTGATGGACAGTGGCAGTGGTCTAAACCTGTTATACCAGGACACAATCTGCAACATGGGGATAGACCCAACAAAAATCCGCCATAGCAAAACCTCCTTTCAAGGGGTAACGCCTGGCCTGGACGCCCGTTGCATGGGTTCTCTCCGGCTAGAAGTTATGTTCGGCTCCCCTGATAACTTCCGTCGCGAACAGCTAACTTTCCACATCGCCCCATTCTCAAGTAGCTATCAAGCACTGCTGGGACGCGAAGCTTTCGCCCGCTTTAACGCAATACCGCATTATGCATCTCTTACGCTTAAGATGCCCGGTCCACGAGGCATCATCTCATTAAAGGGAAAACACTGAGTGTTCCTCCCGCGCGGAAGATAGTGCGGCTGCCTTGACAGCCCCACAATAAAGCGGCTTCACCAGCCAAAGCACCTAAACATGTCGTCAAGACCACGGACACGGCTAGACGAGTCCGACATAAACATACAATTGATAAAGGCTTAATAGCCGTATACCCCTGTACTAGGGGCTCCGCGCATATAAAACTAGAGACAATAAAGCTCAATTTTACCCATTTCGATTTATACTTCGTTTATTTAGTATAACTCATGTTCGGCACGATCTTTCCTAAACTAAGTTCCTCTCTTTTACAGATGAACACCGTGCTACGCCCGTCCAGGATACGGCACAACGGAGACACAGGCGCAGACGTGCAGCAGGGACCCGTTCCAAGGATTCTTTTCAGATTAAGACCCTGCGTAAACCTTTTTTACTGCCTCTTGTTGATACATATCCCCTGGTTTCTTGGTATAACCAAGGAGGAGGCTGGAGTTTTGGCATGTGGCCACGTCAGAGTTTTGCACGTACCTGGACACTAGGGGCTTATTACTAAGGGCGTTATCCCGCCCGCCCTCATAAAGACCGAATACCTTAGGGAGTGTTCGGCGTCGCGAGTTTGGCCTTATATGCATCAGCTCCGAATCATGTCTTTGGTCAAATGTTGGGTTTGCCCGGCTCCTGTGTTTTGCCACCTTACGTTCCGCTCTATCGGCTAAGGCGGCACCAGGAGAACTACTGCGATTGTGCCCCGGTTCGGCCAAACGAGCACCTTAGTAGAGAAAGCCGAAAACTGACTGTCATGATATAGCATGAGACTGGTCAACCACTCGATGACTTACTGGAATCTTTAGGATTCCTCCGCATTAACGAAGGGCCGCTTCCCGGCCACGCACATACGCGCCCCGAGTTCGGGTGAGCGCAGGTGCCACCAGGGGCTATATAAGTAGCCTCACTGTCAAACTCCTATGGCTAAGTGAAAGTCATAAAGCATCATAGTCCGATTGCCTAGTTCGCTGCCCTATCACCTCCTTTGTAGGACCAAGACGTTGGATCAATTGTGAAAATGCGCCTTCTGCGAACACCCCCACATTATGTGCGTGGGGGCTGAAGTCGACGACTGCCATCTTTCAGATTATATATACATATATGTTAAACGACCGCACAGGAGGTATTATAATACTTGCAGGCACAAGTATAAAAAGCTTCTACAATTTATCAAAATATTGTTTTACAATAATATATGCTATTCGAATATAGTATCCTTCGAGCACTGCGTCTCTATTAAACGAGCGCCTTGCAGAACTTCCTGAAAATAGTGCTCGGCAAGTACTCGGCTTCCATCCAAGTCTGGGGATGCAACAGCGGTGGCCTCCATTTCTGCACAGTATGTTTTCACACGGGCAAGAGCCATCCGCGCACCCTCTATGCACGCTGACCTCTTCATCGCATTGATATGCGGCGCCGCACCAAGGAACTGCTGCACTAAGTTGAAATAACTTTTCAGCTCTGGCCTCTCTGGCCACAGATGACTCATGACATACTTCATGGCGAGTCCGGACAACCTATTTAGCTCGGCCCATTCGGCCGAACGATCGGCTAATGACAGTGGATGCTCCGGATTGTGGAACTGCGACCAAAAGAGCTTTTCCACTTCGCGATATTCTTGATCTCGGAAGTGTTCGGCCGCATCCGCGGC
This sequence comes from Triticum urartu, assembly GCF_003073215.2. Taxonomy (NCBI): domain Eukaryota; kingdom Viridiplantae; phylum Streptophyta; class Magnoliopsida; order Poales; family Poaceae; genus Triticum; species Triticum urartu. Next base: position 374,063,127 of record NC_053022.1, on the reverse strand, counting down.
ACTCGCTGCCAAATCCAGATAGGTGTCCGCTGTACTCCACATCCGGTCTAACAGAGCATGTTTAGGATCACAGAACTTCCTCCGCAACATAAAGGGCTTTCCAGCTGCGATCTCTCCAGCCTGACGCAGCTCCTTCATAGCTCTCATTGCAGAGCGAGCATCCTTGGCATCGGAAACGGCCTTCTCCAGGTCCGTCTGTTCCGCCCGATCTTCTTTTTCAAGAAGCTTGCAACGGTCAGCAGCGTTCTTCAGCTTCACGGCCATCTCGGCCATTTCCTTCTTGCTTCGGCAGTGAGCATCCTGTTCGGCTTTCAGCTCTTCAATTGCCTTTCCGGCAGCCGCATCACTTTTCCTGGCTTGCTCCTTGGCTCGGGCGAGTTCCGCCCGAAGATTCTCCATGGCAGCAACACCATCTGCATCAAGCGCACACATTGTAAGATACTGGCATAAAGCTCCTCTTACCAGGTGCCGCCGGAGGAATTACATACCTTGGGCCTCGTCAAGCCGCTTGTTGACAAGCGCGATGTCGACACCTGCGATGTCAAGTTGCCACTTTAGCTCGGCAAATTCATCAGTCCGGCTTGACACCGGACACTTCGCCACCTACGTATGAAGGCAGCATATTAGACCTGGGATTATGATCCTCTGCGCCGTCACTTTTGACAACGCATAGAGTCTCAAGGGCTACTATCTACACAGGGTGCATCTTATTTATGCGCAACTGTCCAAAAAGGGTACATTATTTCGCGTACCTCAAAACCTATCAGTAAACTCCCGACGGCCTCGTGCAATCCGTTCTCTGCGGATGAAATCCTCTCAATCACCGTACCCATCAATGCACGGTGCTCCTCTGAGATAGATGCTCGCCCTAGCAGATCCTTCAGCTCCTCCGACCGCGCACTAGACGGCGCCCGACTCGTCCAATGGCCCTTTTCGAAGGCCAGACGCGGAGGGCTTTGGGGGGGGGGCATATGACTACCTTCCGGCCCTGCCGGATTCGGAGAAACCCTCCGCGATGATACCTCAGGGTCGCCTGCCTCGCAAGGCGGTACAGCAGGGGGAGGCATTCCGCTCTCCATCATCTCCGGAAGAAGATCCCCCGAAGACAAGCTCTGCTGAGAAGGGCTAAGGTCCGAGCTACAAGGTAAATTTTCGATTACTTTTCTCAGATATAAAGCAAGGATTTCTCTCGTTTCTTAAAAAGAAAACTCCTCTCTACTTACGGCTCGATGGAGGGCTGATCCCCTTGAGGGCATAATTCGGGCGAAGTATTCCCCAGCACAGGACCCCCTGGCGAAGATTTCTTCCCCCGCTTTGAGGCCATGGTCTCCGGGTCTTCAGAGGCAGTCCTCTTCTTCCCCTGAGGAGAGGAATTTTCGATTCCTCCCTTTCGGACAACCTCCTTTGAGGAGGCTGTAGCTTCCTTGTCCCCTCCCTCGCTTTCCTTTGAAGGCACAACCTCCAACATCCTGACTAGCACGGGACCCGACGTGGTCTCGGGGAGGGGGGCCGGACACCTGATTAGCTTTGCTTTCGCTATCCACTCCTGTTTAAAGAACAACTCTTTTAGGGGCAATTTTATGATAAATATATGGATAGCGAGTCCGGGCACAAGGCTACTTACTTGAGTATCCGGACGATTGCAGCTCAGACCTGCGTCCTCCGTAGAATCCGGACACACTACTTGTGGTCCGAAGAACAATTTGTACATCTCCATGGGCGTCATGCCAAGAAAATGTTGGAGAACTCGTGGTCCCTCCGGGTTGAACTCCCACAGGCGGAGGGGGTGACGTTTGCAGGGCAGAACTCGGCGAATTAACATAACCTGCATCACCACGACCAGACTGATGTCTCTTTCTAGGAGATCTCGGATGCGGCCCTGCAACAGGGGCACGTCCTTTGCCGACCCCCAGTCCAGCCCCTTATTGACCCATGACGCCAGTCGTGGCGGGGGACCCGAGCGGAAAGCAGGCAGCGCCACCCACTTGGTGCTCATTGGAGCTGTGATATAAAACCACTCTTGTTGCCATAAGCTGGACTCCTCTTGAAAAGAGCCTTCGGGCCATGAAGCACCAACATTCTTGCTTATAAAAGCACCTCCGCACTCCGCGTGCCGTCCCTCGATCATCTTCGGCTCTACTTTGAAGGTCTTGAGCCGTAGTCCGAAGTGAGGAGTAATACGGAGGAAGGCTTCACACATGACGATGAATGAGGAAATATGGAGGATGGACTCCGGAGCTAAGTCGTGAAATTCCAGCCCATAATAAAACATGAGCCCCCTCACGAAGGGATCCGTCGGGAAGCCTAGCCCCCGAAGGAAGTGAGACATGAACACCACACTCTCACCAGGCTTGGGAGTGGGAATGACCTGCCCTTGAGCAGGCAGCCTATGTGAGATTTCGCCGGTCAAGAACCTGGCCTCTCTCAACTTCAGCACGTCCTCCTCCGTGATGGAGGAGGGCATCCATCGGCCTCGAAGGTCAGAACCGGACATTGTCGAAGGTCTGAAGCGCCTGAAATCTGGAGCCTTGGGTGTTGGAACTCGAGGCGAAGGGCGAACTCGTTTGAGATTGAAAGAAAAGAGTAAGGCCTTGGTCTCTTTATAAGAGGTTGAATACCAAGGGCCCTCCCCGTGCCCGTTTGGGACTCGCCTTTGATCGAGAAAACATACCAATGGGTACGGTTGGGTTACCCACGCCCGTATTGATGAGAATCCCGGAATAAGGGGACACGATCTCTGCTTTGACAAGACGTGCCAAGGAAACCGCCTCGCTAAACGCGCTGAGGTGGGATAGTAAAACAATTTGAATAAAGACTTGGCCGTGGTGTGATGTCACGCTACGGAATACGTCAGCAGATTAGATTTGTGTAAATATTATTCTCTCTATGGCAATATGTGGAAACTTATTTTGTAGAGCCGGACACTACCTTTGTGTTCGAAATCTTCTATGAAGTACTTGGAGGAGGAACCCGCCTTGCAATGCCGAAGACAATCTGCGTGCCGGACTCGTCGTCATTGAAGCCTAGTTCAGGGGCTACTGAGGGAGTCCTGGATTAGGGGGTGTCCGGATAGCCGGACTATACCTTCGGCCGGACTCCTGGACTATGAAGGTACAAGATTGAAGACTTCGTCCCGTGTCCAGAAGGGACTTTCCTTGGCGTGGAAGGCAAGCTCAGCGATAGGATATGTAGATCTCCTACCATTGTAACCGACTCTGTGTAACCCTAGGCCTCTCCGGTGTCTATATAAACCGGAGGGTTTTAGTCCATAGGACAAACAATAATCATACCATAGGCTAGCTTCTAGGGTTTAGCCTCTCTGATCTCGTGGTAGATCTACTCTTGTACTACCCATATCATCAATATTAATCAAGCAGGACGTAGGGTTTTACCTCCATCAAGAGGGCCCGAACCTGGGTAAAACATCGTGTCCCCTGCCTCCTGTTACCATCTGCCTAGACGCACAGTTCGGGACCCCCCTACTCGAGATCCGCCGGTTTTGACACCGACAGCTTCGCAGCCGCAATATCCCCGGCTTCACACAGCTCCTCCTTCTTCGCTCTGATAGCAGAGTGGGTGTCTTTGGTCATCATCGTGGCCTTTTCAAGGTCCGTCGCCTTCACTCGGTTTTCTTCTTCAAGGAACTGGCAACGGTTGGCAGTGTCTTTTAACTTTACAGCCATCTTGGCCATTTTCTCTTTGCTCTCGCAATTCGCGGCCTTCTCGGCCCTCAACTCTTCGGCCGCCTTCAAAGCAGTCGCATTACTACTCCTTGCTTGTTCTTTGGCTCGGGCAAGTTATGCCCAAAGGGTCTCCACGGTGGCAGCTCCATCTGCAGTCACAATATATTAAAGATACTGGCATCATGTTGCTCTTACTATGTGACATTCACCAGAAATCATTACTTACCCTGTGCCTCGTCAAGCCGCCTATTAACAAGCTCGAGGTCGGCATCTGCCGCATCCAGTTGCCACTTTAGTTCGGCAAACTCATTAGTCCGGCTAGCCACCGGAGCTTCCACCACCTGCACATAAAGGAGGTTTGGTTACTACTTGGGACTACGATCCTCTGTTCGCCGCCGTTCTCGACGATAACCAGAGTCTCAGGGGTACTATCTACACAGGGCACACCTAAAAATGTGCGGTACTATCAAAAAGTATCACGTACCTCAAAGCCTGTCAGTAGACTCATAAAGGCTTCATGCAATCTGCTTTCGGCAGACGAAATTCTTTCCATCACCGTACCCATTAACGTACGGTGTTCTTCTGAGATGGCCGCTCGCTTCAACAGCTCCCTCAGTACGTCCGACCGCATACCAGACGGTGCCGGACTCCTTTGTTTGCTCTCTTCAAGAGCCGGATGCTGAGGACTTTGAGTGACTATAGGATTATCTTCTGGCCTCACCGGATCCGGAGAGGCCCTCCATGACGACACTTCAAGGTCGCCCGCTTCTTGAGCGGGGGAGTCCGGGGGAGGCGTTTCGCTCTCCATCATCTCCGGAAGAAGATCCCCCGAAGACGAGCTCTGCTGAGAAGGGCTAAGATCCGAACTGCAAGATAAATGCTTCGGTTATTTTCCTCAGAAGTGAAGTAGTATATCTTCACTATTAAAGTACTTTTTGATTACTTACAACTCGTTAGAGGGCAGATCCCCGCACGGACTTTGTGCGACAAGAGCAGCCTCCAAGGCAGGACCCTCTGGTGGAGACTTCTTCTCCCGTTTGGAAACCGTGGTTTCCGGATCTTCAGGGGTAGTCCTCTTCCTTCCTCGGGGTGAGAGAATACCAGATTCCTCCCCTGGGTTATCCTCCCTCACGGAGGCGCCCGGTCCCTCGGTCGGAATGGGTAGCGGTGGAGGCCCGCTTTCGCCCCCTTTATTCCCCCCTTTATCTTCCTGTGAGGGCTCCGGGCAAGGTGCTAGCTCGAGCATCTTTTCCAGCACCGGATTCTCCAAGCCTTCCGGAAGGGGGGCCAAACACCGGATCATCTTCTCCTTTGTTATCCAGTCCTGGTCAGAGAGCGATTTCTCAGAATGATGTCATGATAAATGAAAGACGATGTGTTCGGCTGGAGGATAACTTACTTGGTCGGCGGTGCGGTTGCTGCTCAGGCCCATGTCCTCGGTAGTGTCCGGACACTCTATCTGGGGTCCGAAGAATGATTTATACATCTCCTCGTGCGTCAGGCCGAGGAAATTCTGAATAGCACGCGGTCCTTCTGGGTTGAACTCCCACATGCGGAGGGGCCGGCGTTTGCATGGCTGGATTCGTTGAACCAACATGACTTGCATTACCATAATCAAACTAAAATCTCCTTCGAAGAGATCTCGAATGCGGCTCTGCAGTACATGCACGTCCTTGGCTGGACCCCAGCTCAGCCCTCTACTAATCCATGACATCAGTTGTGGTGGAGGGCCTGAGCGGAACGCAGGGGCAGCCGCCCACTTGGCACTTCGGGGAGCTGTGATGTAAAACCAATCTCGTTACCATAATCCGGACACCTCTGGAATGGAACGCTTTGGCCATGGAGCTCCAGCGATCTTGCTTATTAATGCGCCTCCGCACGCTACATGCTGCCCCTCGACCATCTTCGGCTTCACATCAAAGGTCTTGAGCCACAGGCCAAAGTGAGGGGTAATGCGGAGGAAGGCCTCACATACGACAATAAATGCCGATATACGGAGAAAGAAGTCCGGGGCTATATCATGGAAATCTAGCCCATAATAAAACATCAACCCCCTAATGAAGGGATCCAGAGTGAGGCCTAGACCTCGGAGGAAGTGGGAGATGAACACGACATCTTCATTGGGTTCAGGAGTAGGGACGACCTGCCCTCGGGCAGGCAGCCGATGCGAAACCTCGGCGGTCAGGTATCTGGCCTCCCTCAACTTCTTGATGTCTTCTTCCGTAACGGAAGAGGGCATCCACCGGCCTTGAAGGCTAGATCCGGACATGATTAAAGGTCCGGAGAACCTGACCTGGGCTTTGGGTGTTAGAACTCGAGGCGGGGGAAGGATTCGATTGAGCACGGGAGGGAAAAAAGTAAAAGCCTTGTCCCTTTATAAAGAGGATGATGATATGTCTCCGTCGTATCTACAATTTTTGATTGTTCCATGCTAATATTATTCAACTTTCATATACTTTTTGGCAACTTTTTATATTATTTTTGGGACTAACATATTGATCCAGTGCCCAGTGCCAGTTCCTGTCTGTTGCATGTTTTTGGTTTCACGGAATATCCATATCAAACGGAGTCCAAACGGGATACAAACGGACGGAGCTTATTTTTGGAAAATATGGAAAATTCGGAAGGAAAATCAACGCGAACGAGTGCCCGAGGTGGTCACGAGATAGGGGGGCGCGCCCCTACCCTCGTGAGCCCACCATAAGGCGGTTGACGCTCTTGTTTTGCTGCAAGAAAGCTAATATTCGGAAAAAAATCACGGCGAAGGTTTCAGGCCAATCGGAGTTACAGATCTCCATATATATACGAAACGGTGAAACAGAGCCAGAACAGAATGCAGAAACAGAGAGATAGATCCAATCTCGGAGGGGCTCTCGCCCCTCCCACACCATGGAGGCCATGGACCAGAGGGGAAACCCTTCTCCCATCTAGGGAGGAGGTCAAGGAAGAAGAAGAAGGAGGGGGGCTCTCTCCCCCTCACTTCCGGTGGCACCGGAGTGCCACCAGGGGCCATCATCATCACCGCGATCTTCACCAACAACTTCACCGCCATCATCACCAACTCTTCCCCCCTCTATGCAGCGGTGTAACCTCTCTCTTACCCGCTGTAATCTCTACTTAAACATGGTGCTCAATGCTATATATTATTTCCCAATTATGTATGGCTATCCTATGATGTTTGAGTAGATCTATTTTGTCCTAATGGCTATTTGATGATCGTGATTGGTTTGAGTTGTATGTTTTATTATTGGTGCTATCCTATGGTGCTCTCCATGTCGCGCAAGCATGAGGGATTCCCGCTGTAGGGTTTGCAATATGTTTATGATTTGCTTATGGTGGGTGGAGTGAGTGACAGAAGCACATACCCGAGTAAGTAGGTTATTTGCATATGGGATAAAGGGGACTTGATCCTTTAATGCTATGGTTGGGTTTTACCTTAATGAATCTTTTGTAGTTGCGGATGCTTGCTAGAGTTCCAATCATAAGTGCATATGATCCAAGTAGAGAAAGTATGTTAGCTTATGCCTCTCCCTCAAATAAAATTGCAATAATGATTACCGGTCTAGTTATAGATTGCCTAGGGACAAATAACCTTCTTGTTGACAAAAGCTCTTTACTAAAACTAATTTAGTTGTGTCTTCATCTAAACAGCCCCTACTTTATATTTACTTGCTCTTTATTATCTTGCATACCTAGCCAACACCCTACAAAGTACTTCTAGTTTCATACTTGTTTCCGGTAAAGCGAACATCAAGTGTGCGCAGAGTTGTATCGATGGTCGATAGAACTTGAGGGAATATTTGTTCTACCTTTAGCTCCTCGTTGGGTTCGACACTCTTACTTATCGAAAGAGGCTACAATTGATCCCCTATACTTGTGGGTTATCAAGACCTTTTTCTGGCGCCGTTGCTGGGGAGCAATAGCGTGGGGTGAATATTCTCGTGTGTGCTTGTTTGATTTATCACTAAGTAATTTTTATTTGCTGTTCTTAGTTGTTTCCTATCTTTAGTTATGGGTAGGAAACGCAAAATACCAAAAAAATTAGTTGTACCTACTAAACCAATGGTTGAAGAACCACTCAAAATCTATCACACTTCTGAAGCTTATTACTTGGATCATCTTCGATCCCTATGTGCTCGTGCTGAAACCCCAACTAGCTTAGTTGAGGGCAAATCCTTAGATGAGCATGCTTGTTATGTACAACACCGAATATCTGAAAAAGGGAAACTTTTATGGGGTCAAATTCAACGTTTGCAATGCTATGCTTGGAATTTATGTGAAATATATGATTTTACTTGTTGTTCTGAAAACCCTAAGAAACACCTTCCCTACCAATGTGACTTTATTGATAATGTAATCTTATCGTCATATGCTAAGGGTGTTTATAATTACTATGATGTTCAACAAATTGAAGAATTTGTTGCTTTTAAGGGTGCTTTTGAAATTGCTTCTTTGATTGAAAAGTATGATGCTACTCTTCACAAATCTGAAATTTTTGCCATATTTAAATATTGCTATGATAATTATACTTCTAATGCCTATGTTGAACCATATATTGAGTACTACTCCGCTGTCCAAGAAGAGACTAATATTTTGCAGGAGTCTATGGAAGAATAAATTGATGAAACTGTGAGCTCATTGGATGAAAAAGATGATGAGGAGAGCGAAGAACAAAAGGAGGAAGAGCGTATTAGCTACCCGTGCCCACCTTCTAATGAGAGTAACTCTTCAACTCATACATTGTTTAATTTCCCTTCGTGCTTACCGGAGGATAATTGCTATGATGATTGTTATGATCCCGTTGATTCTTTTGAAATATCCCTTTTTGATGATGCTTGCTATGCTTGTTGCCAAGATGCCAATATGAATTATTCTTATGGAGATGAACTTTCTATAGTTCCTTATGATAAAAAATTGTTGCAATTGCACCCACGCATGATAGTCCTATTATCTTTTTGAATTCTCCCGATTACACTATATCGGAGAAGTTTGCACTTATTAAGGATTACATTAATGGGTTGCCTTCTACCTTTGCGCATGATGATTTTGATAGATATAATATGCATGTGCTTTCTGCTCCTACTTGCAATTATTATGAGAGAGGAACTATATCTCCACCTCTCTATGTTTCCCAATACGATAAAATTGCAAGAAACTGTTTATACTATGCATTGGCCTTTACTTTGTGTGCATGAATTGTTCTTTTATGACATGCCGATGCATAGGAAGAGAGTTAGACTTCGTTGTTACATGATATATTTTACTTTGTGCTCACTACTAAATTACAAATCATTTTTAATAAAAATTGGCTTTGATATACCTTGGGATCCGGGTGGATTCACTACTCGAGCACTATATGCATAGCTTAATGGCTTTAAAGAAAGCGCTGCCAGGGAGACAATCCGGAAGTTTTAGAGAGTCATTTATTTATGTTGAGTGCTTTCATATAGTTTAAAAAAAACAAAAATAAAGAGGGGAACCCAAAACTTTTTCAAAAAGAAAAGTGAAAGTGAGAGAGACGAGCATTGTGAAAGTGGGGGACGTCCTTGAACTTTGTTCATGCCCATGGGAACTTTGTGAATCTTAATTACAGAAACCTTTCAACAAAAATAATTATCCCCTTGTACAATTCCATTGTATTGTAAAAATAATGTGCCAAGGTTTGCCTTTAGGATGTTTACATTTGCTTGATGGTTTGTACGGTGCAGGACAGAAACTTTGGCTATAGTGCGCGATTTTAAATTTTTAGCTGGAACGTCGAATGGTTCTGATTCTTTTTGCACTGTCTCACTATACAAATTTTTTATTTTTCCTAATTTTGGTAGAATTTTTCAAGTATCAGAAGTATGGTGAATGTTCAGATTGCTACAGACTGTTCTGTTTTAGACAGATTCTGTTTTTGATGCATAGTTTGCTTGTTTTGATGAAACTATCAATTTATATCAGTGGATTAAGCCATGAAAAAGTTATATTACAGTAGACACAATGCAAAAACAAAATATGAATTGGTTTGCAATAGTACTTAGTGTAGTGATTTGCTTTATTATACTAACGGATCTTACTGAGTTTTCTGTTGAAGTTTTGTGTGGATGAAGTGTTCGATGATTGAGAAGGTCTCGATGTGAGAAGAAGGAAGAGAGGAAATAGCTCAAGCTTGGGGATTCCCGAGGCACCCCAAGTAAATATTCAAGGAGACTCAAGCTTCTAAGCTTGGGGATGCTCGGGAGGCATCCCCTCTTTCTTCAACAAATATCGATATGTTTTCGGATCATTTCGTTCATGCGATATGTGCAAGTCTTGGAGCGTCTTTTGCATTTAGGTTTTTATTTTTATTTTTATGCACCATGCTGGTATGATATAGTCCTTGGTTGATTTATAGAATGCTCTTTGCACTTCACTTATATCTTTTGAGTATGGCTTTATAGAATGCTTCATGTGCTTCACTTATATCATTTGAAGTTTGGATTGCCTGTTTCTCTTTACATAGACAACCGCCATTTGTAGAATGCTCTTTTGCTTCACTTATATTTGTTAGAGCACGGGCATATCTTTTGTAGAAAGAATTAAACTCTCATGCTTCACTTATATCTATTTAGAGAGATGACAGGAACTGGTCATTCAAATGGTTAGTCATAAAATCCTACATAAACTTGTAGATCGCTGTATATGATATGTTTGATTCCTTGCAATAGTTTTGCAATATAAAGATGGTGATATTAGAGTCATGCTAGTCGAGTAATTGTGAAATTGAGAAATACTTGTGTTGAGGTTTGCAAGTCCCGTAGCATGCACGTATGGTGAACCGTTATGTAACGAAGTCGGAGCATGAGGTGTTTATTGATTGTCTTCCTTATGAGTGGCGGTCGGGGACGAGCGATGGTCTTTTCCTACCAATCTATCCCCCTAGGAGCATGCGCGTAGTACTTTGTTTCGATTACTAATATATTTTTGCAATCAGTATGTGAGTTCTTTATGACTAATGTTGAGTCCATGGATTATACGCACTCTCACCCTTCCACCATTGCTAGCCTCTCTAGTACCACGCAACTTTCGCCGGTACCATAAACACACCATATACCTCCCTCAAAACAGCCACCATACCTACCTATCGTGGCATTTCCATAGCCATTCCGAGATATAATGCCATGCAACTTCCATCATCATCATATACATGACTTGAGCATTATTGTCATATTGCTTTGCATGATCGTAAGATAGCTAGCATGATGTTTTCATGGCTTGTCCGTTTTTTGATGTCATTGCTACGCTAGATCATTGCACATCCCGGTACACCGCCGGAGGCATTCATATAGAGTCATATCTTTGTTCTAGTATCGAGTTGTAAGTAAATAGAAGTGTGATGATCATCATTCAATAGAGCATTGTCCCAAAAAAAAGAAAAAGAGAAAGGCCATAAAAAAGGGAAAGGCCAAATAAAAAATAAAGGCCAAATAAAAAAAGGAAGGCCAATAATAATAATAATAAATTAAAAGGGACAATGTTACTATCCTTTTCCACACTTGTGCTTCAAAGTAGCACCATGTTCTTCATTTAGAGAGTCTCTTGAGTTATCACTTTCATATACTAGTGGGAATTTTCATTATAGAACTTGGCTTGTATATTCTGATGATGGGCTTTCTCAAATGCTCGAGGTCTTCATGAGCAAGCAAGTTGGATGCACACCCACTTAGTTTCAGTTAGAGCTTTCATACACTTATAACTCTAGTGCATCCGTTGCATGGCAATCCCTACTCACTCACATTGATATCTATTGATGGGCTTCTCCATAGCCCGTTGATACACCTAGTTGATGTGAGACTATCTTCTACTTTTTGTCTTCTCCACAACCACCATTCTATTCCACCTATATTGCTATGTCCATGGCTCACGCTCATGTATTGCGTGAAAGTTGAAAAGGTTTGAGAACGTCAAAAGTATGAAACAATTGCTTGGCTTGTCATCGGGGTTGTGCATGATGTGAATGCTTTGTGTGGTGAAGATGGAGCATAGCAAGACTATATGATTTTGTAGGGATGAGCTTTCTTTGGCTTTGTTATTTCAATAAGACATAATTGCTTGGTTGGTATGCTTGAAGTATTATTATTTTTATGTCAAAGGATATATTATTGCTTTGAATCACTCGTGTCTTAATATTCATGCCATGATTAGGTAGCATTCCACATCAATTTTTTTATCATTTACCTACTCGAGGACGAGCAGGAATTAAGCTTGGGGATGCTGATACGTCTCTGTCGTATCTATAATTTTTGATTGTTCCATGCCAATATTATTCAACTTTCATATACTTTTTGGCAACTTTTTGTATTATTTTTGGGACTAAGATATTGATCCAGTGCCCAGTGCCAGTTCCTGTCTATTGCATGTTTTTGGTTTCGCAGAATATCCATATCAAACGGAGTCCAAACGGGATAAAAACGGACAGAGCTTATTTTTGGAAAATATGGAAAATTTGGAAGGAAAATCAACGCGAACCAGTGCACGAGGTGGTCACGAGACAGGGGGGCGCCCCCCCTAGGGTGCACCCCCTACCCTCGTGAGCCCACCGTAAGGCGATTGACGCTCTTCTTTTGCCGCAAGAAAGCTAATATTCTGAAAAAATCACGACGAAGGTTTTAGGCCAATCGGAGTTACGGATCTCCATATATATACGAAACGGTGAAACAGAGCCAGAACAGAATGCGGAAACAGAGAGAGACAAAGAGATAGATCCAATCTCGGAGGGGCTCTCGCCCCTCCCACGCCATGGAGGCCATGGACCAGAGGGGAAACCCTTGTCCCATCTAGGGAGGAGGTCAAGGAAGAAGAAGAAGGAGGGGGGCTCTCTCCCCCTCGCTTCCGGTGGCACCGGAGTGCCACCGGGGGCCATCATCATCACCGCGATCTTCACCAACAACTTCACCGCCATCATCACCAACTCTCCCCCCTCTATGCAGCGGTGTAACATCTCTCTTACCCGCTGTAATCTCTACTTAAACACGGTGCTCAACGCAATATATATTATTTCCCAATTATGTATGGCTATTCTATGATGTTTGAGTAGATCTGTTTTGTCCTAATGGCTATTTGATGATCATGATTGGTTTGAGTTGTATGTTTTATTATTGGTGCTGTCCTATGGTGCTCTCTGTGTCGCGGAAGCGTGAGGGATTCCCACTGTAGGGTTTGCAATATGTTTATGATTTTCTTATGGTGGGTGGCGTGAGTGACAGAAGAACTTAACCGAGTAAGTAGGTTGTTTGCGTATGGGATAAAGGGGACTTGATGCTTTAATGCTATGGTTGGGTTTGACCTTAATGAATCTTTAGTAGTTGCGGATGCTTGCTAGAGTTCCAATCATAAGTGCATATGATCCAAGTAGAGATAGTATGTTAGCTTCTGCCTCTCCCTCAAATAAAATTGCAATAATGATTACCGGTCTAGTTATCAATTGCCTAGGGACTTATAACCTTCTTGTTGACAAAAGCTCTTTACTAAAACTAATTTAGTTGTGTCTTCATCTAAACAGCCCCTACTTTATATTTACTTGCTCTTTATTATCTTGCATACCTAACCAACACCCTACAAAGTACTTCTAGTTTCATACTTGTTTCCGGTAAAGCGAACATCAAGTGTGCGCAGAGTTGTATCGGTGGTCGATAGAACTTGAGGGAATATTTGTTCTACCTTTAGCTCCTTGTTGGGTTAGACACTCTTACTTATCGAAAGAGGCTACAATTGATCCCCTATACTTGTGGGTTATCAAGACCTTTTTCTGGCGCCGTTGCTGGGGAGCAATAGCGTGGGGTGAATATTCTCGTGTGTGCTTGTTTGCTTTATCACTAAGTAATTTTTATTTGCTGTTCTTAGTTGTTTCCTATCTTTAGTTATGGGTAGGAAACGCAAAATACCAAAAAAATTAGTTGTACCTACTAAACCAATGGTTGAAGAACCTCTCAAAATCTATCACACTTCTGAAGCTTATTACTTGGATCATCTTCGATCCCTATGTGCTCGTGCTGAAACCCCAACTAGCTTAGTTGAGGGCAAATCCTTAGATGAGCATGCTTGTTATGTACAACACCGAATATCTGAAAAAGGGAAACTTTTATGGGGTCAAATTCAACGTTTGCAATGCTATGCTTGGAATTTATGTGAAATATATGATTTTACTTGTTGTTCTGAAAACCCTAAGAAACACCTTCCCTACCAATGTGAGTTTATTGCTAATGGAATCTTATCGTCATATGCTAAGGGTGTTTATAATTACTATGATGTTCAACAAATTGAAGAATTTGTTGCTTTTAAGGGTGCTTTTGAAATTGCTTCTTTGATTGAAAAGTATGATGCTACTCTTCACAAATCTGAAATTTTTGCCATATTTAAATATTGCTATGATAATTATACTTCTAATGCCTATGTTGAACCATATATTGAGTACTACTCCGCTGTCCAAGAAGAGATTAATATTTTGCAGGAGTCTATGGAAGAATAAATTGATGAAACTGTGAGCTCATTGGATGAAAAAGATGATGAGGAGAGCGAAGAACAAAAGGAGGAAGAGCGTATTAGCTACCCGTGCCCACCTTCTAATGAGAGTAACTCTTCAACTCATACATTGTTTAATTTCCCTTCGTGCTTACCGGAGGATGATTGCTATGATGATTGTTATGATCCCGTTGATTCTTTTGAAATATCCCTTTTTGGTGATGCTTGCTATGCTTGTGGCCAAGATGCCAATATGAATTATGCTTATGGAGATGAACTTTCTATAGTTCCTTATGATAAAAAATTGTTGCAATTGCACCCACGCATGATAGTCCTATTATCTTTTTGAATTCTCCCGATTACACTATATCAGAGAAGTTTGCACTTATTAAGGATTGCATTAATGGGTTGCCTTCTACCTTTGCGCATGATGATTTTGATAGATATAATATGCATGTGCTTGCTGCTCCTACTTGCAATTATTATGAGAGAGGAACTATATCTCCACCTCTCTATGTTTCCCAATACGATAAAATTGCAAGAAACTGTTTATACTATGCATTGGCCTTTACTTTGTGTGCATGAATTGTTCTTTTATGACATGCCGATGCATAGGAAGAGAGTTAGACTTCGTTGTTACATGATATATTTTACTTTGTGCTCACTACTAAATTACAAATCATTTTTAATAAAAATTGGCTTTGATATACCTTGGGATCCGGGTGGATTCACTACTCGAGCACTATATGCATAGCTTAATGGCTTTAAAGAAAGCGCTGCCAGGTAGACAACCCGGAAGTTTTAGAGAGTCATTTATTTATTTTGAGTGCTTTCATATAGTTTAAAAACAACAAAAATAAAGAGGGGAACCCAAAACTTTTTCAAAAAGAAAAGTGAAAGTGAGAGAGACGAGCATTGTGAAAGTGGGGGACCTCCTAGAACTTTGTTCATGCCCATGGGAACTTTGTGAATCTTAATTACAGACACCTTTCAACAAAAATAATTATCCCCTTGTACAATTCCATTGTATTGTAAAAATAATGTGCCAAGGTTTGCCTTTAGGATGTTTACATTTGCTTGATGGTTTGTACGGTGCAGGACAGAAACTTTGGCTGTAGTGCACGATTTTAAATTTTTAGCTGGAACGTCGAATGGTTCTGATTCTTTTTGCACTGTCTTCCTATACAAATTGTTTATTTTTCCTAATTTTGGTAGAATTTTTCAAGTATCAGAAGTATGGTGAATGTTCAGATTGCTACAGACTGTTCTGTTTTAGACAGATTCTGTTTTTGATGCATAGTTTGCTTGTTTTGATGAAACTATCAATTTATATCAGTGGATTAAGCCATGAAAAAGTTATATTACAGTAGACACAATGCAAAAACAAAATATGAATTGGTTTGCAATAGTACTTAGAGTAGTGATTTGCTTTATTATACTAACGGATCTTACTGAGTTTTCTGTTGAAGTTTTGTGTGGATGAAGTGTTCGATGATTGAGAAGGTCTTGATGTGAGAAGAAGGAAGAGAGGCAAGAGCTCAAGCTTGGGGATGCCCGAGGCACCCCAAGTAAATATTCAAGGAGACTCAAGCGTCTAAGCTTGGGGATGCTGGGGAGGCATCCCCTCTTTCTTCAACAAATATCGGTATGTTTTCGGATCATTTCGTTCATGCGATATGTGCAAGTCTTGGAGCGTCTTTTGCATTTAGGTTTTTATTTTTATTTTTATGCACCATGCTGGTATGATATAGTCCTTGGTTGATTTATAGAATGCTCTTTGCACTTCACTTATATCTTTTGAGTATGGCTTTATAGAATGCTTCATGTGCTTCACTTATATCATTTGAAGTTTGGATTGCCTGTTTCTCTTTACATAGACAACCGCCATTTGTAGAATGCTCTTTTGCTTCACTTATATTTGTTAGAGCACGGGCATATCTTTTGTAGAAAGAATTAAACTCTCATGCTTCACTTATATCTATTTAGAGAGATGACAGGAACTGGTCATTCAAATGGTTAGTCATAAAATCCTACATAAACTTGTAGATCGCTGTATATGATATGTTTGATTCCTTGCAATAGTTTTGCAATATAAAGATGGTGATATTAGAGTCATGCTAGTCGAGTAATTGTGAAATTGAGAAATACTTGTGTTGAGGTTTGCAAGTCCCGTAGCATGCACGTATGGTGAACCGTTATGTAACGAAGTCGGAGCATGAGGTGTTTATTGATTGTCTTCCTTATGAGTGGCGGTCGGGGACGAGCGATGGTCTTTTCCTACCAATCTATCCCCCTAGGAGCATGCGCGTAGTACTTTGTTTCGATTACTAATATATTTTTGCAATAAGTATGTGAGTTATTTATGACTAATGTTGAGTCCATGGATTATACGCACTCTCACCCTTCCACCATTGCTAGCCTCTCTAGTACCGCGCAACTTTCGCCGGTACCATAAACCCACCATATACCTCCCTCAAAACAGCCACCATACCTACCTATCATGGCATTTCCATAGCCATTCCGAGATATAATGCCATGCAACTTCCATCATCATCATATACATGACTTGAGCATTATTGTCATATTGCTTTGCATGATCGTAAGATAGCTAGCATGATGTTTTCATGGCTTGTCCGTTTTTTGATGTCATTGCTACGCTAGATCATTGCACATCCCGGTACACCGCCGGAGGCATTCATATAGAGTCATATCTTTGTTCTAGTATCGAGTTGTAAGAAAATAGAAGTGTGATGATCATCATTCAATAGAGCATTGTCCCAAAAAAAAGAAAAAGAGAAAGGCCATACAAAAGGGAAAGGCCAAATAAAAAATAAAGGCCAAATAAAAAAGGAAGGCCAAAAAAAATAATAATAATAAATTAAAAGGGACAATGCTACTATCCTTTTCCACACTTGTGCTTCAAAGTAGCACCATGTTCTTCATTTAGAGAGTCTCTTGAGTTATCACTTTCATATACTAGTGGGAATTTTCATTATAGAACTTGGCTTGTATATTCTGATGATGGGCTTCCTCAAATGCTCGAGGTCTTCATGAGCAAGCAAGTTGGACGCACACCCACTTAGTTTCAGTTAGAGCTTTCATACACTTATAACTCTAGTGCATCCGTTGCATGGCAATCCCTACTCACTCACATTGATATCTATTGATGGGCATCTCCATAGCCCGTTGATACACCTAGTTGATGTGAGACTATCTTCTCCTTTTTGTCTTCTCCACAACCACCATTCTATTCCACCTATATTGCTATGTCCATGGCTCACGCTCATGTATTGCGTGAAAGTTGAAAAGGTTTGAGAACGTCAAAAGTATGAAACAATTGCTTGGCTTTTCATCGGGGTTGTGCATGATGTGAATGCTTTGTGTGGTGAAGATGTAGCATAGCAAGACTATATGATTTTGTAGGGATGAGCTTTCTTTGGCTATGTTATTTCAATAAGACATAATTGCTTGGTTGGTATGCTTGAAGTATTATTATTTTTATGTCAAAGGATATATTATTGCTTTGAATCACTCGTGTCTTAATATTCATGCCATGATTAGGTAGCATTCCACATCAATTTTTTTATCATTTACCTACTCGAGGACGAGCAGGAATTAAGCTTGGGGATGCTGATACGTCTCTGTCGTATCTATAATTTTTGATTGTTCCATGCCAATATTATTCAACTTTCATATACTTTTTGGCAACTTTTTGTATTATTTTTGGGACTAAGATATTGATCCAGTGCCCAGTGCCAGTTCCTGTCTATTGCATGTTTTTGGTTTCGCAGAATATCCATATCAAACGGAGTCCAAACGGGATAAAAACGGACAGAGCTTATTTTTGGAAAATATGGAAAATTCGGAAGGAAAATCAACGCGAACCAGTGCCCGAGGTGGTCACGAGACAGGGGGCGCCCCCCTAGGGCGCACCCCCTACCCTCGTGAGCCCACCGTAAGGCGATTGACGCTCTTCTTTTGCCGCAAGAAAGCTAATATTCGGAAAAAATCACGGCGAAGGTTTCAGGCCAATCGGAGTTACGGATCTCCATATATATATGAAACGGTGAAACAGAGCCAGAACAGAACGCAGAAACAGAGAGAGACAAAGAGATAGATCCAATCTCGGAGGGGCTCTCGCCCCTCCCACGCCATGGAGGCCATGGACCAGAGGGGAAACCCTTGTCCCATCTAGGGAGGAGGTCAAGGAAGAAGAAGAAGGAGGGGGGCTCTCTCCCCCTCGCTTCCGGTGGCACCGGAGTGCCACCGGGGGCCATCATCATCACCGCGATCTTCACCAACAACTTCACCGCCATCATCACCAACTCTCCCCCCTCTATGCAGCGGTGTAACATCTCTCTTACCCGCTGTAATCTCTACTTAAACATGGTGCTCAACGCAATATATATTATTTCCCAATTATGTATGGCTATTCTATGATGTTTGAGTAGATCTGTTTTGTCCTAATGGCTATTTGATGATCATGATTGGTTTGAGTTGTATGTTTTATTATTGGTGCTGTCCTATGGTGCTCTCTGTGTCGCGCAAGCGTGAGGGATTCCCGCTGTAGGGTTTGCAATATGTTTATGATTTGCTTATGGTGCGTGGCGTGAGTGACAGAAGAACATAACCGAGTAAGTAGGTTGTTTGCGTATGGGATAAAGGGGACTTGATGCTTTAATGCTATGGTTGGGTTTGACCTTAATGAATCTTTAGTAGTTGCGGATGCCTGCTAGAGTTCCAATCATAAGTGCATATGATCCAAGTAGAGATAGTATGTTAGCTTCTGCCTCTCCCTCAAATAAAATTGCAATAATGATTACCGGTCTAGTTATCAATTGCCTAGGGACAAATAACCTTCTTGTTGACAAAAGCTCTTTACTAAAACTAATTTAGTTGTGTCTTCATCTAAACAACCCCTACTTTATATTTACTTGCTCTTTATTATCTTGCATACCTATCCAACAAACCCTACAAAGTACTTCTAGTTTCATACTTGTTTCCGGTAAAGCAAACGTCAAGTGTGCGTAGAGTTGTATTGGTGGTCGATAGAACTTGAGGGAATATTTGTTCTACCTTTAGCTCCTCGTTGGGTTCGACACTCTTACTGATCGAAAGAGGCTACAATTGATCCCCTATACTTGTGGGTTATCAGGTGAATATCAAGCGTCCTCTCCGTAGCCGTTTGGGACTTGACTATAATCTAGGAGTCCTAGACACGGTTGGGTTACCCACGACCGTATTGATGAGAATCCCGTAATTAGGGGAACATGATCTCTACTTTGACAAGACGTGTCAAAAACTGCCTCGTGTTATGTGCGGGGCTAGTTAAAGGAAACGGTTCGAATAATCACCAGGCCATGGCATAAGGTCGTGTTGCCAAAACAAGTCGGCAAATTAGATTTGTGGAAATATTATTCTCTCTACGGTGGTATGTGGAACTTATTTTGCAGGGTTGGACACTATCCTTGTATTCAAATTCTTCCATGGTGTATTCAGAGGAGGAACCCGCCTTGCAATGCCGAAGACAATACTGCGCGCTGGACTCATCGTCATTGAAGCCTGGTTCAGGGGCTACTGGGGGAGTCCTGGATTGGGGGGTCTCAGGACAGCCGGACTATATCCTTTGGCCGGACTATTAGACTATGAAGATACAAGATTGAAGACTTCGTCTCGTGTCCGGATGGGACTCTACTTGGCATGGAAGGCAAGCTAGGCAATACGGATATGTATATCTCCTCCTTTGTAACCGACCTTGTGTAACCCTAGCCCTTTCCGGTGTCTATATAAACCGGAGGGTTTTAGTCCGTAGGACAACATACAATCATACCATAGGCTAGCTTCTAGGGTTTAGCCTCTCTGATCTCGTGGTAGATCTACTCTTGTACTACCCATATCATCAATATTAATCAAGCAAGATGTAGGGTTTTACCTCCATCAAGAGGGCCCGAACCTGGGTAAAACTTCGTGTCCCCTGCCTCCTGTTACCATCCGCTTAGACGCACAGTTCGGGACCCCCTACCCGAGATCCGCCGGTTTTGACACCGACACAGGCTCTTCGGCGTTTCTCTGAACCTAAGAGACAAGCCATGGGAGAGGAACTAGCCAAGTTATTGGAGGTCGGATTCATTAGAGAAATAAAACACCCGGACTGGCTAGCAAACCTGGTGATGGTACCAAAGAAGGATAAATCCTGGTGCCTTTGTGTCGATTTCAAGGACCTCAATAAAGCTTTCCCAAAGGATCCCTTCCCCCTCCCCCGCATCGATCAAATTATCAATGCCACCGCAGGACACGAGTCATTGTGTTTCCTCAACGCATACTCCGGTTACCACCAAATCAAGATGGCGGAGTCCGACCAAGCCGCAACGGCATTCATCACACCATACGGTCCCTTCTGTTTCAACACAATGCCTTTTGGGCTCAAAAACGCTGGCGCAACATACCAGCGCATGATTCAGACATGTCTGGAGAAACAAATCAGCAAAACAGTAGAGGCATACGTAGACGATGTGGTCATCAAAACCAAGCACGTCGACTCTTTGGTAGACGACTTGAGGCTCACATTCGACAACCTCCGAACATACGACATCAAGCTCAATCCGGAAAAATGCATTTTTGGCGTACCAGCCGGAAAGCTTCTGGGTTCCATTGTCTCCAGTAGAGGTATTGAAGCTAATCCGACCAAAATCCAAGCTTTGTCACAGTTGGCTACCCCAACAGACCTCAAACAAATCCAGAAGTTAACTGGATGCATGGTGGCTCTAAGCCACTTTATCTCCCGCTTAGGAGAAAAGGCTTTACCCCTTTATCGCCTCCTTCGGCGCACCAAACACTTTGAGTGGACGGACGCTGCCACAGCCAGATTGGAAGAAATAAAGGCCATTTTGGCAACCAACCCAATCCTGGCCGCGCCAAACATCGGCGAACCAATGCTGTTGTACATTGCGGCAACTCATCAAGTTGTAAGCGCAGTGCTCGTCGTCGAACGAGAAGCTGCTGGACATAAATTCCCTCTTCAAAAGCCGGTATACTATGTATCCACTGTCCTCACTCCATGCAAATCATGGTACCCACATTATCAAAAGATATCCTATGCGGTATTCATGGCATCCCGAAAGCTGCGACACTACTTTCAAGAGTGTTCGATTATGGTAGCCTCGGAAGTGCCACTTAATGATATTATAAACAACCGCGATGCTACGGGCCGGATTGCTAAATGGGCCATTGAGCTCCTCCCGTTCGACATAACATACAAACCTCGACAAGCCATTAAGTCGCAAGTATTGGCCGACTTTGTCGCCGAATGGACGGAGGCCGAACTCCCTAAAGAGTACGACGCATACTCCAATTGGATCATGCACTTCGACGGTTCTAAAATGCTGGCTTGTCTAGGGGCTGGCGTCGTCCTGACGTCCCCAACCGGAGATACCGTTCAGTACGTACCGCAAATATTGTATACAGACTCCAACAACACAGCCGAATACGAAGCTCTGTTGCATGGTCTTCGGATGGCAGTCTCCATGGGAATTCAATGCTTGGAGGTGCGTGGGGATTCAAACCTTGCAATATCCCAAATAAATGGAGACTTTGAAACCAAGGATCCGAAAATGGCGGCCTACCGAAACGCCGTCCTAAAAATGTCAGCTCAGTTCGAGGGACTCGAATTTCACCATGTGGCTTGGGAAAACAATCAAGCGGCGGATATCCTCGCCCGCATCGGCGCAAAACGCGACGCGGTCCCCCCAACATATTTCTAGAAAGGCTGTTCAAGCCATCCATAGTGTGGGAAGGGGACACCGGTAACAATAGTCCAGACCCGGTCAAAATGCCCGATACCGAATACTCTGACACAATCGGAGGCTCCGCCACCGAAATAACACCTTTAGCCCACGTAATAATGGCCATTATCGCCCCATGGACAGAACCATTCCTGGCCTACCTAACTAGGCAGGAACTTCTGGAGGACCAAAATGAGGCACGCTGCATAGTGCGGCGATCTAAGGCCTACAGGGTCCACGAGGGAGAATTGTATAAAAAAAGCACTACCGGAGTCCTTCAAAGGTGCATCTCCGAAGAGGAAGGGCGGAACCTTTTGGCAGAAATCCACGCCGGACTCGGCGGTCACCATGCCGCAGCCTGGGCTCTTGTAAGCAAGGCCTTCCGTACAGGATTCTATTGGCCAACAGCCCGGGCAGATGCACAGGACTTGGTCCAACGTTGCGCTGGTTGCCAGCTCTTTGCAAATCAAAGCCACATGCCACCCACCGCCCTCCAAACAATCCCCATTACGTGGCCCTTCGCGGTCTGGGGGCTTGACATGGTTGGACCCCTTAAAGGGGGAACCCACAAGAAAAAATACTTACTGGTCATGGTGGATAAATTCACCAAATGGATAGAGGCCAAACCTGTTAAAACAGCCGAATCCGGAGCAGTGATGGACTTCATATCTGGGGTCGTACACTGTTATGGCGTCCCCCACAGCATCATCACTGACAATGGCACAAACTTCACAGCCGATGAGGTAAAACTCTGGTGCAGCAAAATGGGCATTAAGCTCGATTATGCTTCAATCTATCACCCACAAACCAACGGTCAAGTCGAGCGAGCAAACGGTCTTATAATGAGTGGCATTAAACCCAGATTAGTGTGTTCCTTAACGGAGTCTCACACGCACTGGGTAGAGGAGCTCGACTCCATACTCTGGGTGCTGCGGACCATGCCGAATCATAGTACCGGATATACACCCTTCTTTATGGTGTACGGCGCAGAGGCAGTCTTACCCCGTGACATAATTCATGACTCACCTCGAGTGCGCATGTACGAAGAAAGAGAAGCCGAGCTCAATCGGCAGGACAGTCTGGACACCCTAGAGGAGGAGCATGACGTAGGCAAAGCCTGTTCCGCATTTTATCAGCAACAGGCTTGCAGATACCAAAGCAGAGAAGTATGGGCCAAAACTTATAACATTGGCGAACTAGTTCTACGCCTGCCGGATAAGAAAAAGAACAAGCTCGAGCCCGAATGGGAAGGTCCCTTCATTATTGACCAAGTTCTGACCGGTGGAGTGTACCGACTGCGGGATGCATCGACTAGTCGACTCGAGCCGAACCCATGGAACGCGGCCAGGCTCCGAAGATTCTACGCCTAGCACCGGACTCTATGTTCGTCCCCTCCCTTTGACCATTTTTGCATATACATTATCTGTCTTGTTTTTCTTTCTTACTTTCTTTTATTCTTTCTCTAGGCCTTCAAGGGCCAACTTGTGCCTCGCTTGCACATTATAGATGCGCCAGCTGCGCCCATCATACCTGGGGGCTTATTTCACAGAAGCTTAATTATTTATTTGGGCCTCGTGCCCTGCACATGTGTTATGCTTCCACATGTACCTTTTTTCTCCATTATATGCATCGATATGACTTAAGTTTTGGCCAAGCTGGGTTGCCTGGCTCTTGTATTTATGCCCTACATTCCTGTTAATTCGGCTAGGGCATAAGGGGAGCACCTCTGCAATTGTTACTACTGGGTCAGCCGGATGTGTACCTCAAACTGGGTGAAGCCGAAAGCTAGTGTTCTTAAGGGAATATTCGGTCGGTGAACAAAAGATGATTTTTAGTTATTTTCCAAACCTGCCCCCAGATGTTTTTCCTGCGTTTCCTATCGCAGTCCAGACATGCACTTTAGGGCATGCTTACCCAGGGAAAGGAACCCTTAACAGAACTATTCTCCCTGGAAGATGTTTCTTACTACCCATGTAATATAACATAACTAGTTGGGCACTTGTCTGTTCAAGCACTTATGACCCCTATGCCTGGTCTCCACGCATGCCCCGGTTCTTATATAATTGTGCGGGTATTCAAATACACTCCGGACTATCGGGTCCCGAGGTTGAAGCGAAAAGGTCCGCCAAGACAAATGATCTACAATCCGGCTAGAAGGCATTATACATGTCACTTTCATTACATAGTCATGCAGACTGACTAAATTCCTCTTCTATACCATCCAACATGCGGTCTAGCTTACAATCCTGTTGGGAATACTTTGCGGCTAATTCTACTTGCCCATAAACTAAGCTAACGGGGATCTCTTTTCCGTCGGGCCCCACAGGTCCGACCTCGGCCATGTGATTTGGGTCTGCCTTGGTATACCGCGTCTTCACCATGGCCCAGGCTTCTCTAGCACCCTGTCGGCAGGATGATATCTTCCATAATCGGAAGTGCCGGCGTGCTCCCTTGAGCTTCTCCGCAAGCTCTGCAACGCCCTCTAGCAGGTAGAAGGGCGGCCACAAGGCCTGGGAAACACCCTGCATCACCTGCCGAACTTGTTCGTGCATATGTGACAGCTCGGATAGAATATCACCCTGCAGACCCGGGCATTTCCTCCACGGGACGACCCGTCAGCATACCTACAGACATAACGCTGTTAGTCAGCTTCTTCGCCGAACTCCTTTAAAAAGGATTCGTTCAAGCACTTACTAAAAATGCCGCGCCGAAGCCGCTTATTCTCCTTCTCGGAGTCTGCAAGCTGGCCCCGAACGTCTTTTAGTTCCACGCTCATCTTAATATTGGCGTCTTGGAGATTGTTTTTCTCCCGCCTAACCTCAGTCAGCACGCGTTTGCCAGCCTCTAGCTATCGCATAACATGCTGGTCCTCCGGATTTTCTCCGAATTCATCTGCAACATCTGTTGTTAGATCTGCAGCCATGCCGCACATTATATGGTAACCATCATTCTTTAAAGTAAATGTTACCAGTAGGGGACTTTTTCGGTTCCTGCAATGCGGCCACAGCAGCCCGCAGTTGGGTCTTGCATTCCTCTAGCTCCTGTGACAGCCTAGTATTCTTCTCTGTAAGAACCTGCACAATAAAGATGATCCTTAAATCAGTTCTGCTAACTGTTTCAAGTCTTAGGGGCTACTGATACATATAAATCGTCAGATTTACTTACCCGTACATCCTTTACATACTAATCTGTGGCTCTGGCTAGACCATCTTGAGCAGCTCGGAGGTACGCCTCTCCAGAATTGAAGGCATCAAATGCCTCTAGTGAGAAACAAGCGTCACGGAGTATGGCCCGGCGGCGCCTATGATTCATGGCGCTTTCCACTTCTGAGTTTGTAGCGGATAATATATCTGCATCCTCTGTAGGGGGATTATCCGGCGCCCTCCCCATATCGGCTTCCGCCTCTATGTCCGGTCCTGGTGCCCGGCTAGTGGAAGCATGGTTAGTAACATCGCCGGACATATTCCGGCGAGCGTTTTTTCTGTTAAAGAAACACGTGCGTCATTATATTTCGAGAAAGACAACAACCATGGAGCGGGGTTTGTTATACCTTTGCGCCGGTGTCTTCGTCCTGGCCGCCTTCCTTTTTGGCCTACCCAGCCTCGGTGCCTCCTGTTGGCGCGTTGCTGCGGGTTCGGCAAGGCGTCCCGAATGCCCTCCCTGTAAAATGCCATGTGTATATGGTGGGTGAAGTGTCTAAAAGGGGATCCTAGTTTTGGAGTTGGGATTTTTGATTTTTCTTACATGCGATGCAGGGAGCTGTTCGAGATAGTCGGCCGTAACGGCCACCATGGCATCGTCGCAGCTTTACTGATAGAACTGCCGGTCTATCAGCTCCACGGATATAACCGAATCTTCTTCGAGTCCGGAGTCGAGGGCCTAGTCAGGGTCCTCTAGTTGTGGAGAAGGGCTGCTGACCTCCTTTATGGCTTTTCGCAGTTCCTGCCATAAAGTGGCAAGGTGAATACTTATGACAAAGAATGCGGGAAAAATGGGAGCAGGGAGATATAACTTGCCCAGCTTGGAGGATTGTACATGGAGAATCCATCCCGTGGCTTGATGCGGGTGAACTCCTCTTCCTCACCCTTGAACAAATCGGACAGAATTTTCGCTAAAGCGGCAGCATTGTGCGGACCCTTACGCCCGCAGCGGGTGGCGTCATCCGCCCCGTTATAACACCACAAGGGGTTCCCACGATATTGAAGTGGTTGCACTCCCCGCATTATGCAAATCGACATAACTTCGATTATTGTCAATCCTGATTGAGCCAGAGCTTTGATCCGGTTCATCAGATAGAGGACTTCTCTGTTGTCTTCCACCTGGGGGCTCCATGGGCGCCAACTTCGGCGCTTCTTCAGAGGAGCATTGTTGAACTCAGGAAGACCCTGCCGAACAGGGTCCGGAAGGGGAACGTCCTCCATATAAAACCATTCTGAAGGTCAGTCTTCGGAAGACTTCTTCGGGGTATCGGACAGGTATCCGGTATCGGCGATGCGCCATATTTCGGCTCTGCCCACTTGATAAAGTGATCCCCTCTGTGTGCAAGGGACGAGGCAAAATAGCCTTTTCCACAGCTCGAAGTGAGCCTCACAGCCTAGGAACAACTCGCAAAGAGCAACATAGCCAGCGATATGTAGAATGGAGGCAGGGGTGAAATTGTGTAATTGGAGGCCATAGAACTCCAGGAGCCCGTGGAGGAACGGATGAATTGGAAATCTGAGTCCCCTTAGTAAATAAGGAACAAGGCAGACCCGTCCCCCCATGGAGGGACAGGGAAAGCTCTCCGCTTGCTCCCCACCATTGTAGGTGGCAAGCCCGGCTCGAACAGGCACCATATACGCCGGAGGGAGAAATCCCTTGGTCTGCAGTTCGACCAATCGACTGTGTGGGACTGAACACCTCTCCCAATCACCGGGCTTAGGGCTACGGGGACGGGAGGAGGAGCTGCGGAGGTCGGCCATGCTGGAATGGATCTTTCCGAAATGCGCTCTAATGGATTCTCGCTAAGGGGAGGATGGTGTGGATCGGATCTAAGAATCCCTATCCCTTTAATAGACAATTTATTTATCTGGTTAGGGGGGCAAATGTAAAAATGCCCTGACGCCTCGTATTCATTCAACACATGGGAGATAGCCCTTATTGGGAACAGAAGCCAAGAGATTCAACATTTATGGGGCCGGACACCGCTTACAAACACTTGGAAATTGGGGAAGAACCCGCCTTGCAATGCCGAAGACAATACTGCGCGCCGGACTCATCGTCATTGAAACCTGGTTCGGGGGCTACTGAGGGAGTCCAGGATTAGGGGGTATCCGGACAGCCGGATTATATCCTTTCGCCGGACTGTTGGACTATGAAGATACAAGATTGAAGACTTGGTCTCGTGTTCGGATGGGACTCTACTTGGCGTGGAAGGCAAGCTAGGCAATACGGATATGTATATTTCCTCCTTTGTAACCGACCTTATGTAACCCTAGCCCCCTCCGGTGTCTATATAAACCGGAGGATTTTAGTCCGTAGGACACAATAACATACAATCATACCATAGGCTAGCTTCTAGGGTTTAGCCTCCACGATCTCATGGTAGATCAACTCTTGTAATACATATCATCAAGAATAAATCAAGCAGGACGTAGGGTTTTACCTCCATCAAGAGGGCCCGAACCTGGGTAAAACATCGTGTTCCCTGCCTCCTATTACCATCCGCCTGAGATGCACAGTTCGGGACCCCCTACCCGAGATCCGCCGGTTTTGACACCGACAACCACCAAGCTAGAAGCCAAGAACATCGGGGAGACCATCTTCAAGCTTCACGAGAAAATCGAGCATCTCCAAGCCCAGATCTATGACCTGCAAAACCAAAACTGTGAGTATGAATATAGATTCAAGAGGATGAGTTTGGCTGCAGATTCAAGGATTCTGGAGACTCGATCATCCTTCTATGATGGTGAGCCTATGCCTTGGAAGATGGAGGACAAGCCTACATCATCAACAACTCTATCATCACCACCGTCGAGGAAGGAGACATAAACACATGGTATGGGCACTCCCCTTGGCAACTGCCAAGCTTGGGAGAGTGCCCCGGTATCATATCACCATCACACTTTTATCTTTACCATTTTTCTTAGTTCGATCCTTTTGGTAATATCTTGATCTAGTAGAATAAAGTTTTAGTATGATCTTGTTTTGAGTTTTGCTTTATGATTCTTCTATGTAATCAAGTCTGTGAGCTATATATAATGAAGATTAGTGTTGAGTCAAGGGCTTTGCCATCTTGCTATGATCTTGAGGGAATAAAATAAAGTAAAAGAGAAAGAATAAAAAGAATTAAAGAGATCATATGGATCTTATGGAGAGTAATGACTTCACATATAAAAGTATGATGAATAAAAGTTGTAGAGAGTTGACAAACATAGTTTTGGTCATCGTTGCAATTAATAGGAAGTAATAAAGAAAGAGAGGTTTTCACATATAAATATACTATCTTGGACATCTTTTATGATTGTGAGCACTCATTAAAATATGACATGCTAAAGAGTTGATGTTGGACAAGGAAGACAACGTAATGGGTTATGTTTTCTTACATCTGAAATAAATTATATTGTCATGGATCATCCAACAAGTTGAGCTTGCCTTTCCCTCTCATGCTAGCCAAATTCTTTGTACCAAGTAGAGATACTACTTGTGCTTCCAAATATCCTTAAACCCAGTTTTGCCATGAGAGTCCACCATACCTACCTATGGATTGAGTAAGATCCTTCAAGTAAGTTGTCATTGTTGCAAGCAATAAAAATTGCTCTCTAAATGTGTATGACTTATTAGTGTGGAGAAAATAAGCTTTATACGATCTTGTGATGTGGAAGAAATAAAAGTGACAGTCTGCATAATAAAGGTCCATATCACAAGTGGTAATATAAAGTGACGTTCTTTCGCATTAAGATTTTGTGCATCCAACCATAAAAGCACATGACAACCTCTGCTTCCCTCTGCGAAGGGCCTATATTTTATTCTTGTCTTATACGTCATGCAAGAGTATGGTGATCTTCACCTTTCCTTTTTACATTTTATCCTTTGGCAAGCACAATGTGATGGAAAGATCTTGATATATATATATATATAAAATTGTATGTGAGTTTTCATGAACTATTATAACATCAACATATATATTCCCCGTGGCCCCTAGCCCCTATCTCATTGAGCGCCCGAACGCGCCACCGCCCGTGCTCGTCGCCGGCGTACCTCCGGTGACCAAATGGTCACGGGTGTGCGCCCAGTAGCTTCGCCGCACCGTGTAGAACGCTGTTTTGCCATCGCTGTCTGATATGTCCATTTTGCATCATGCTTTTATATCAATATTTATTGCATCATGGGCTGTTATTACACATTATGTCACAATACTTATGCCTATTCCCTCTTATCTTACAAGGTTTACATGAAGAGGGAGAATGCCAGCAGCTGGAATTCTGGGCTGGAAAAGGAGCAAATATTAGAAACCTATTCTGCACAGCTCCAAAAGTCCTGAAACTTCACGGAAGCTATTTCCAGAATATATAAAAAACACTAAGCGCAAGAAGTTCCAGAGGGGGGCCACACCCTGGGTGTGCCCCCTGCCTCGTGGGCCCCCTAGTTGCCCTCCGATGCCCATCTTCTGCTATATGGAGTCTTTCATCGAGGAAAAAAAATCAGAAGCAAGCTTTCGGGACGAGACACCGCTGCCACGAGGCGGAACCTTGGCAGAACCAATCTAGGGCTCCGGCGAAGCTGTTCTGCCGGGGAAACTTCCCTCCGGGAGGGGGAAATCATCACCATCGCCATCACCAATGATCCTCTCATCGGGAGGGGGTCAATCTCCATCAACATCATCACTAGCACCATCTCATCTCAAACCCTAGTTCATCTCTTTTATCCAATCTTTGTATCCAAACCTCAGATTGGTACCTGTGGGTTGCAGTAGTGTTGATTACTCCTTGTAGTTGATGCTAGTTGGTTTACTTCGTGGAAGATCATATGTTCAGATCCACTATGCATATTTATACCCCTCTGATTATGAACATGAATATGCTTTGTGAGTAGTTACGTTTGTTCCTGAGGACATGGGAGAAGTCTTGCTATAAGTAGTCATTTGAATTTGGTATTCGTTCGATATTTTGATGAGGTGTATGTTGTCTTTCCTCTAGTGGTGCCATGTAAAGGTCGACTACATGACACTTCACCATTGTTTGGGCCTAGAGGAGGGCATTGGCAAGTAATAAGTAGATGATGGGTTGCTAGAGTGACAGAAGCTTAAACCATAGTTTATGCGTTGCTTCGTAAGGGGCTGATTTGGATCCATATGTTTCATGCTATGGTTAGGTTTACCTTAATACTTCTGTTGTAGTTGTTTATGCTTGCAATAGGGGTTGATCATAAGTGGGATGCTTGTCCAAGTAAGGACAGTACCCAAGCACCGGTCCACCCACATATCAAATTATCAAAGTACCGAACGCGAATCATATGAGCGTGATGAAAACTAGCTTGACGATAATTCCCATGTGTCCTCGGGAGCGCTTTCCTTCATATAAGAGTTTGTCCAGGCTTGTACTTTGCTACAAAAAGGATTGGGCCATCTTGCTGCACCTTGTTTACTTTCATTACTTGTTGCTCGTTACAATTTATCTTATCACACAACTATCTGTTACCGATAATTTCAGTGCTTGGAGAGAATACCTTGCTGAAAACCGCTTATCATTTCCTTCTGCTCCTCGTTGGGTTCTACACTCTTACTTATCGAAAAGGCTACGATAGATCCCCTACACTTGTGGGTCATCTGTCCGCATGTCATTGACTCATAGGCCGGTGCACTAAGCCACTAAAGCTCAGTCCCATGGGCACTGAGAGGGAAATGTAACTCCTGCGGCAGACCTTGTGTTGCTCCCGTAGTACGAGCTCATGCCAAACCTGGAATTTGTTTCTTACTACTACCAACTAGTAAGGTACACATGCATTGCACGTGTGAGATTTGGTAACCAAATCTCTATTCTCTACTCTTATAAAAAACAGAGTTGGTAATGATGGTGTGCCTGCCATCCTGCAATATAGGCCGTCCGATTTATATCTGACGGATATGAAGGAAACTATGGAAATTTTGCAAAAAGATACCCACACCCCTCTCCACATTTGCAAATAAGGCCTTCTCTTATTTATCCTTTCCTCCCACAACATAAACTACTCATACAAATGCATCTTGATTTTTCGTGCAATGCATGGGCATCTTGCTAGTTATGAATAAATAAGAGCAAGTACAATAGAGTTGAGTCATCTAGCTATAAGAAATAAACTACTATATTCTTGCTTAGTTGGAGGAAAGAAAAGAGGAGAGAGAAGGTAAGCGGGATCTTGGTGAAGAGCCAGCTCTAGCACGTGCTCCTAGGCACTTTTGTGAGAGTGAAAGGTGGGCCATATAATAAAAGGTAGTACACTCTTCTAATCAACTATTGTACGTATTGGCTATAAGATGGGCTATATATGACATAGCAATGGCTTATAGTTAGCAGTTGGATATACTATTAACTATGCTCTAACACTCTACCAACGAGCCCCATCAGACACCAAATTTCTTAGCTTCCGTGCTACAGCTAGATCTTCCCCTCGTTTCTGTTTTCCATCCCGGCAGCGGGCGGGGTGCGGTTTGCCAATAGTCGGTTTGCTCAACAGAGGTCCCACATGAAAGTGAAAATGCTAGGCAACACGCCTTCCCTAGCTATGTGGCATGCCGGACGGGCCATGGAGTACTCCCGATTCCTGGACGTGTGGGGGTGCAACGCAAACGCGACATGCCTTTTCCTTTTCCTGGCAATGTGCCCATGTGTTGCGATGGATCCGAAGTAGTAGAATAGTAGTACTTGTTCACAAACTTGAAAGAAATCACTCTTGTTTTGATATACTCCTAATATATTACTTTTCACTCAAAATATATTTCTCAGGCTGTTTTGATGAGGTGAGGGAGGGATGTGGTTGCTTTCAAGATAATAAGGGTTTTTCTGCAAATTGGAGCAGAGAAGTGGGCTATTGTTGCAAAACTTCCACAACTTACCTCACAGTCGTTAGATGCAGATCTAATCGTCAGAAACGAAGGATGGCATACACACCACCATCAACAACTGAGTCTTTTATAGGAGTAGGAGTAGAGAAAAATGTATAAATTGTAACATTTGGTTCTACTCCTTGGCACGATCGATATATGGAAATAGCGATTGGAAACACTAGGGCGGGGCTATTTCCGCCAGATAAGCAGGGTACACAGTAGCTAGGTTGGCGCATCACCGGTTTGGTCACATGCGGTCCGACATGTTCTAGTGTTTCTAGCAAGATGCCCATGCGTTGCACGAAGTTGATGGAAAAAGTAAGCAAACTTATAAATTGATGGATGGAGTATTAGTTACAGTGATGAATAAAAGCAAAGGGACCGCACATGTTGGTATTGACTGGAACGAGAATGCAATAGCACAATAAGAATTAAGGCCACGATGATGCAATCATAGTTGTGGTTACAGGAGGCAAGAAGAAAGATGCATCCATCAATGTACGACCTCCTCCTCCTCAACTTAGTGTGCCGGGCCATCGAGTGGCGGCTAAGGAGCGGCGGCTTTTGTGGCGAGGTCAAGGTGCTTCTCACCAAAGGCATCCAAGGCTTCCAGCCAGTTGAGGAAGGCCAACATTGTAGCGTCCTCAATGGCCTTGTAGATACCTATGTACATGATTTGCTCGTACACGTGGATGCGTAGGTCGACGAATTCTTGCAGGGCGAGGTGCCTCGAGGAGAGCGTGACCTCCAGGTGGACATTCTTCGTGGCGTCGGCGGGCAGTCGCTGGGCCACCAGTGCTTGAAAGAGGTTCCGGCCATGGAGGCCGATTAGGGCGGCAGGCAATGAGGATCCCGGGCACGCAGGCTGGAGGAGTACGGCGATGTTGTCCCCGAGCTTCTTGAGGATGGTGAACTTGTTGGTGGTGGAAACGATCATCTGGTCCAATTGAGAGTCGTAGTTAGCATTGACGGCGGCCATCCACCAGCCGGTCGCGAACACCGTCTGGAGACGATCCTCGGCACCATGCCGCAGGCCGACGTCGTGGACCATCTGGCACAGCAACTGGCCGCTCGCACGCATCGCTGCCATGGGTTTGGAGTGAGCACTTTTCCTCTTAGTGTAGGTGCTTAGGCAAATGCTTAGGTGCATACGATGTGGTAGATGCATTGGAATGGAGGGGCGCCTTTATATGAGTGCAAACTGCATTGCATTCACATCGTGCAGCTTCTTTTCCCGGTCCTCCTCCCATTACTTCCCTCATGCATTCACGATGCTAACTGAAGGAGGATGCATCATTGGCCGTTCAACATTTCGGGAACCGCTACCCCTCCCTCGTCTGCATTAAAGCCGTATCGGGAACTGCGCTGCCTGCTGTCAAATCGAATAGTACTGCGCCACCCGCTACACGGCCAGTTGAACACGCCTCCTCGCCTCCATCAAACCCCTCCGTTAAACCTGCACGCAAACCGAGAAACCTACTCCGGCCACACGTCCATTCATGAGCGGACTGGAATTAAACGCAACACCGGCCGACCTCCTCCCGTCCGCCCTCAGTTTAAACGAGGCCAGACGCCGACCAAGTGTAACGTAACAGATGTAACATTCCATAATTGTAACTCCAACTCTTGCCATTTCCGACTATGTTATATGTTATATCCTTCGTGGTTGGGTTTTGTCCTCGTTTTGCATTTTTTTTCATGTCACACATTTCATCTCATGTCATCATGTGCATCTCAATTGCATTCGTGTTCGTCTCATGCATCCGGTGTTTTTCCCCGTTGTCCGTTTCGGGATCTGACACTCACACATGCACCCATTGCACCTCTCGGATCTCGTTTCGTGAGTGGGCAAAAAACGTTCTCGGAATGGGCCGAGATTTTTCAAGTGACCTTGGTACATCGCCGGTAGGCCGCCTGTCAAATTTCGTTCCATTTGGAGGTTGTTTGATACCCCAACGGTTAACCGTGTAACCGCTGAAACCCCTCTCTCTTTGCAGCCCAACACCCCTCCACAACATCCCACTAGCCCATCTAAACCCCCTCCATGCTCTCCGTCATTGGATCACGATCGTGTGGGCGAAAACCGCACCTCAATGGCCCTCTCCTAGCTCCCAGAATCTATAAATAGGCCTTCCCCTCCGCAATTCACGGGCAAACCCTAGTTCCATTTTCTCCCTCCGCGTCGGACACGTCCGCCGGTGTCGGACGCGTCCAGCCACCGCCTTCGACCAACCACACGCCGCCATATCACCCCACGCCGCCCGCGCGGCCCGTCGGGCCCAGGCAGGGCCCTCCCGGCCTGGGTCGCCGCCGCCGCCCCTCCTGCGGGCGCCCGAGCCTCGCGCGCGCCCCCACCGCCGCAGCGCTCCACCGCCACCGCGCCTTCACCTCCCTCTTGCCCCGTGCCGGATGCGGTTCATCATGTAACAGTCATAACATAGGGTGACACAGAACTAGCTCCAATTCATCAATGTAATGTAGGCATGTATTCCGTATATAGTCATACGTGCTTATGGAAAAGAACTTGCATGCCATCTTTTGTCCTATCCTCCCGTGGCAGTGGGCTCCTATTGGAAACTAAGGGATATTAAGGCCTCCTTTTAATAGAGAACCGGAACAAAGCATTAGCACATAGTGAATACATGAACTCCTAAAACTATGGTCATCACCGGGAGTGGTCCCGATTATTGTCACTTCGGGGTTGCCGGATCATAACACATAGTAGGTGACTATAGACTTGCAAGATAGGATCAAGAACTCACATATATTCATGAAAACATAATAGGTTCAGATCTGAAATCATGGCACTCGGGCCCTAGTGACAAGCATTAAGCATAGCAAAGTCATAGCAACATCAATCTCAGAACATTATGGATACTAGGGATCAAACCCTAACAAAAATAACTCGATTACATGATAAATCTCATCCAACCCATCACCGTCCAGCAAGCCTACGATGCAATTACTCACGCACGGCGGTGAGCATCATGAAATTGGTGATGGAGGATGGTTGATGATGACGACAGCGATGAATCCCCCTCTCCGGAGCCCCGAACAGACTCCAGATCAGCCCTCCCGAGAGGTTTTAGGGCTTGGCGGCGGCTCCGTATCGTAAAACACAATGATTTCTTCTCTCTGATTTTTTCTCTCCGAAAGCAAATATATAGAGTTGGAGTTGGCGTCGGAGGGTCAACAGGGGGCCCACGAGGTAGGGGGCGCGCCCTAGGGGGGGGGGGCGCCCCCCACCCTCGTGGAAAGGGTGTGGATTTTTTTTATTTTTTCTAAGACCTCCCGTGGAGTTTCAGGTCATTCCGAGAATATTTGTTTTTTGCACATAAAGCAACATCATGGTAATTCTGTTGAAAACAGCGTTAGTCCAGGTTAGTTCCATTCAAATCATACAAGTTAGAGTCCAAAACAAGGGCAAAAGTGTTTGGAAAAGTAGATACGATGGAGACGCATCAACTCCCCCAAGCTTAAACCCTTGCTTGTCCTCAAGCAGTTCAGTTGACAAGCTGAAAGAAAGAAAGAAAAACTTTTACAAACTCTGTTTGCTCTTGATGTTGTAACTATGTCAAGCCAGCATTCAAGTTTTCAGCATAGATCATAACTAACCACACTTGCAATAATTCTCAGGTCTCATCATTACTCATATCAATAGCATAATCAACTAGCAAGTCATAATAACAAATCTCGGATGACAACACTTTCTCAAAACAATCATAATATGATATAACAAGATGGTATCTCGCTAGCCCTTTCTGAGACTGCAAAACATAAATGCAGAGCACCTTTAAAGATCAAGGACTGACTAGACATTGTAATTCATGGTAAAAGAGATCCAATCATAGTCATACCCAACATAAATTAATAGTGATGAATGCAAATGACGGCTGTGCTCTCCAGCTAGTGCTTTTTAATAAGAGGGTGATGACTCAGCATAAAAGTAAATGGATAGGCCCTTCGCAGAGGGAAGCAGGGATTTGTAGAGGTGCTAGAGCTCGGTTTTGAAATAGAGATAAATTGTATTTTGAGCGGTATACTTTCATTGTCAATGTAGCAACTAAGAGATGGCGATATCTTCCATGCTAAACACATTATAGGCGGTTCCCAAACAGAATGGTAAAGTTTATACTCCCCCTCCACCAACAAGCATCAATCCATGGCTTGCTCGAAACAACGAGTGCCTCCAACATACATCAGGTCCCAGGGGGAGTTTTGTTTGTAATTAATTTTGATTTAGTTTGCATAAAGCATGGGACTGGGCATCCCGGTGACCAGCCATTTTCTCTTGAGTGAGGAGCGGAGTCCACTCCTCTTGAGAATAACCCGCCTAACACGGAAGATAAGGACAACCTTTGTTGATACATGAGCTATTCGAGCATACAAAACAGAATGTTTATTTGAAGGTTTAGAGTTTGGCACATACAAATTTACTTGGAACGGCAGGTAGTTACCGCATATAGGAAGGTATAGTGGACTCATCTGGAATAACTTTGGGGTTTAAGGGATTGGATGCACAAGCAGTATTCCCGCTTAGTACAGGTGAAGGCTAGCAAAAGACTGGGAAGCGACCAACTAGAGAGTGACAACAGCCATGTACATGCATTAAAATTAATAAACATTGGATGCAAGCATGAGTAGGATATAATTCACCATGAACAAAAATATCGTGAAGGCTATGTTGATTTTGTTTCAACTACATGCGTGAACATGTGCCAAGTCAAGTCACTTAAATCATTCAAAGGAGGATACCACCCCATCATACCACATCATAATCATCTCAATAGCATGTTGGCATACAAGGTAAATCATTATAACTCATAGCTAATCAAGCATGGCACAAGCAACTCTGATCTCTAATTGTCATTGCAAACATGTTTATTCATAATAAGCTGAATCAAGAACGACGTGCTCATCAAATTTACAAAAACAAAAGAGGTTGAGTTCATACCAGCTTTTCTCATCTCAGTCAGTCCATCATATATCATCATAATTGCCTTTCACTTGCACGACCGAACAATGTGAATAATAATAAGAGTGCACATGCATTGGACTAAGCTGGAATCTGCGAGTCATTCAATAAACAGGAGAAGACAAAGCAATATGGGCTCTTGGTTAAATCAACAATAATGCATATAAGAGCCACTTCAACAATTTAATTATGGTCTTCTCCTACTGACCCCCAAAGAAAAGGAAAGAAATAAAACTATTTACATGGGAAAGCTCCCAACAAGCAGAAGAAGAACGGGAAATATTTTTGGGTTTTCTTTTTAGTTATTACTACTACAGCAGAAAAATAAACTACTACTAATTTTTTTGGTTTTCTTAAAGTTTAACAAACACACAAGAAGAAAGCAGGAAAAGGAAAATAAACTAGCATGGATATTACAGTGAAAAAGTATGAGCACCGACATCTAGCATTGAGTGTGTGTGAGCATAAATGTAATGTCGGTGAGAAATACGTACTCCCCCAAGCTTAGGCTTTTGGCCTAAGTTGGTCTATGGCCACGGCTGGCCTGGCGGATATCCATAATAATAGTTGTTGGGGTCGTACTGTGATGAGGAGGAATAGTTGGGATCATACTGATGTGCAGCGGTTATCGCCTGCTGAGCTGCGGCGTGGAGTCGAGCTGCCTCCGCTCTCCTCTCGTACTCTTCTGCCTCCTCTCTGGTAATAACATATCTTCCTTTTGTCTGTGAATCAAAGAAGGCAGGAGCAGGGAGAGTAATACGGAAAACACGTAGTTTATCAAAAATTAAGCGATATAAGAGAGGTGATTCAGGCCTCTCGACAAACTAGTGCGAAGCCATAGAGTTATAATCTAAATATGCAGGAGGCAACTCCATATCACCCTCACGAATGTCTATCTCAAGAAAATGAGCTAAGCAGGTTGCATAAATTCCTCCAAAGAAATCTCCATTATGTCTATTATGATGCAACCTACGAGCTACAATGGCTCCCATATGATAAGATTGGTCTCCTAACACAGCACTCCTAAGAATGCTAAGATCAGGGACACACATGTGGCATGCTTCATCCTTAGCATTTATGCATCTACCGATGAAGAGAGCAAAATAATGTATAGCAGGAAAGTGAATGCTCCCTATGGTAGCCTGTGTTATATCTCTAGATTCCCCCACAGTTATACTAGCAAGAAAGTTTCTAAATTCAGATTTAGGGGGATCCCTAACACTACCCCATGATGGAAGTTTGCATGCAAGAGTGAAATCCTCTAGGTCCATGGTATAAGATTTGTCATAAAGATCAAACATGACCGAAGGAGAATTATGCGAAGATGAATACTCAAACCTCCTCACAAATGAACTTGTGAGATCATGATACTGGTGGCATTTGTTAGCCTCAAAATCCTCAAGACCGGCATTGCACAAATATGCTTTGAATTCTTCTTTAATTCCCGCACGGTCCATAAAATTTTCCGACGGCCATTCGCAAGGCCGTACTGGAGCGTCTCTTGGTGGATCCTCGTCAGCATCGCGCATAGCAATCCTAGGTCCTTGCTTCTTAGAGGAACCACCTTGGAACATCTTCCTAAACATATTGTTTTTCTCTGAAAAATTCTGAAATTTTTAGTAACTTCAAACAAAAATGAACCAACTTCAATAAAACTGATAGTAACTACTCCTACAAGTGCCTAGAGCCTATATCAAGCATTAGAACTACTTGGAACCATATAAATTTGACATGCAAGCTCAAGAACATGGTCACCTATGCATCACAAATTTGCAATGAATAAAGCACTAGAACAAAAACTAATTGGACCAATGGAGGAGTCACATACCAAGGAACAATCTCCCCAAGCAGTTTTGCGAGAGGTGCTTTGAGCAAGGAGATCGAAAATCGCAGGAAAAGTGGCTGGAACTCGTGCTTGAGTTGATTTTTCAGGTTTGTGTGAGATAGAGGAAGAAGATGGGTGCTGGGATAAGTGGAGGAGGGTCACCGTGGGCCCACGAGGCAGGGGGGCGCGCCCTATGGGGGGGGGGGCGCCCACCACCCTCGTGGCCAGGTGGCAACTCCTCCCGCGGTAATTTTTGCACAGTAAATCTTCATATATTCTCGAAAAAATCATATTAAATTGGCATGGCATTTTGAGGACTTTTATTTTCGGGATATTTTTATATTGCACGGATAAGTCAGGAAATAGACAGAAAAATACTATTTTTACTTTATTTAATATAAATAAGAGAAAATATAGAGAGGGTACAGAAGTTTGTGCTTCTAGTTTCATCCATCTCATGCTCATCAAAAAGAATCCACTAACAAGGTTGATCAAGTCTTGTTAACAAACTCATTCCGATAATCATGAAACCGGAGAAATTTCGAATAACACTAAGTTACCTCAACGAGGATATGCACATCCCCAATAATAAGAATATCATATTTCTTTTTGACAGTAGGAAGAGGAAATTCAAAACCTCCAAATATAATCGATGGAATTTTTCCAATAGAATTGATACTATGAACTTGAGGTTATTTCCTTGGAAAGTGTACCGTATGCTTATTACCATTAACATGAAAAGTGACATTGCCTTTGTTGCAATCAATAACAGCCCCTGCAGTATTAAGAAAAGGTCTTCCAAGAATAATAGACATACTATCATCCTCGGGAATATCAAGAATAACAAAGTCCGTTAAAATAGTAATGTTTGCAACCACAACAGGCACATCCTCACAGATGCCGATAGGTATATCAGTTGATTTATCAGCCATTTGCAAAGATATTTCGATAGGTGTCAGCTTATTCAAGTCAAGTCTATGATATAAAGAGAGAGGCATAACACTAACACCAGCTCCAAGATCACATAAAGCAGTTTTAATATAATTTCTTTTAATGGAGCAAGGTACAGTAGGTACTCCGGGGTCTCCAAGTTTCTTTGGTATTCCACCCTTAAAAGTATAATTAGCAAGCATGGTGGAAATTTCAGCTTCCGGTATCTTTCTTTTATTAGTAATGATATCTTTCATATATTTAGCATAAGGATTTGTTTTGAGCACATCAGTTAATCTCATACACAAAAAGATAGGCCTAATCATTTCAGCAAAGCGCTCAAAATCCTCATCATCCTTTTTCTTGGATGGTTTCGAAGGAAAAGGCATGGGTTTCTGAATCCAAGGTTCTCTTTCTTTACCATGTTTCCTAGCAACAAAGTCTCTTTTATCATAACATTGATTCTTTGATTGTGGGTTATCAAGATCAACAACAGGTTCAATTTCTACATCATTATCATTACTAGGTTGAGCATCATCATGAACATCATCATTAATATTTTTACTAGGTTCATGCTCATTACCAGCTTGTGTTTCAGCATCAAACATAGATATATCATTTGGATTATCAGGTGGTTCAGCAATAGGTTCACTAGAAGTTTGCACAGTTCTACCATTTTTCTTCTTCTTCTTTTTAGAAGAACTAGGAACATCAATATTATTTCTATGAGAATTTTTCTCGATTCTCTTAGGGTGGCCTTCAGGATACAAAGGTTCTCGAGTCATTCTACCAGTTCTAGTAGCCACTCTAACAACATAATCATTTTTCTTACTATTCATTTCATCAAGCACTTCTTTTTGAGCTCTAAGTACTTGTTCTACTTGGGTGGTAACCATAGAAGCATGTTTGCTAACAAGTTTAAGTTCACCTTTAATATCAGCCATATAATCACCCAAGCGTCTAATCATATAAGCATTTTCTTTTAATTTTCTACCAAAATAAGCATTGAAGTCGTCTTGCTTAAACATAAAGTTATCAAACTCATACAAGCACTCACTAGCAATTTTAGTAGGAGGGACTTCAACTTTATCATATCTATAGAGAGAATTTACCTTTACTACCTATGTCGGGATATCAGGATCAGGAGGTTCTTCAGTAAATAAATAATTGAGATCATAAGTTTCTTGAACAGGCGGTGAATTAAGACCATGTATTTATTCAATAGGAGGTAAATTCTTAACATCTTCAATTTTAATACCTTTTTCTTTCATAGATTTCTTTGCCTCTTGCATATCTTCGGGACTGAGAAATAAAACACCTCTCTTCTTCGGAGTTGGTTTAGGAATAGGCTCAGTAATTGGAGCAGGAGTTGGCTCGGGATCTGGCTCAGGAGGTGCCCAATTACTTTCATTTGTCAACATATTATTCAATAGAATATCAGTTTCATCCGGTGTTGTTTCCCTGAAAAGAGAACCAGCACAACTATCCAGGTAATCTCTGGAAGCATCGGTTAGTCCATTATAAAAGATATCAAGTATTTCAGGTTTCTTAAGAGGATGATCAGGCAAAGCATTAAGTAACTTGAGAATCCTCCCCCAAGCCTGTGGGAGGCTCTCTTCTTTAATTTGCACAAAGTTGTATATTTCCCTCAAAGCATCTTGTTTCTTATGAGCAGGGAAGTATTTAGCAGAGAAGTAATAAATCATATCCTGGGGACTACGCACACAACCGGGATCAAGAGAATTAAACCTATCTTAGCATCGCCCTTTAATGAGAATGGAAATATTTTGAGTAAATAGAGGTAACACGATCTCTCATTATTAGTGAACAGGGCAACTATATCATTTAATTTAGTAAGATGTGCCACAACAGTTTCAGATTCATAGCCATAAAATGGATCAGATTCAACCAAAGTAATTATATCAGGATCAACAGAGAATTCTTAATCTTTATCAGGAACACATATAGGTGAAGTAGCAAAAGCAGGATCAGGTCTCATTCTATCTCTTAGTGATTCTTTGTTCCATTTCATTAATAACCTCTTAAGCTCATATCTATCTTTGCAAGCAGAAATAGCAGCAGAAGATTCCCTATCAAAAAGATAACCTTTAGGAATAACAGGCATATTTTCATCATCACTCTCATCATCGTATTCAGATTCAATAATTTCTTTTTCTCTAGCCCTAGCAATTTGTTCATCAAGAAATTCACTAAGGGGAAAAATAGTATCAGGCATAGAAGCAGTTTCATCATAAGTATCATGCATAGCAGAAGTGGCATCATCAATAACATGCGACATATCAGAACGAATAGCAGAAGCAGGTGCAGGTGTCGCAAACTTACTCATAACAGAAGGTGAATCAAGTGCAGACCTAGATGGCAGTTCCTTACCTCCCCTCGTAGTTGAGGGATAGATCTTGGTCTTTGGATCTCTCAAGTTCTTCATAGTGTCCAGCAGATATAAATCCCAAGTGACTCAAAGAATAGAGCTATGCTCCCCGGCAACGGCGCCAGAAATTTGTCTTGATAACCTACAAGTATAGGGGATGACAACAGCTTTCGAGGGTAGAGTATTCAACCCAAATTTATTGATTCGACACAAGGGGAGCCAAAGAATATTCTCAAGTATTAGCAGCTGAGTTGTCAATTCAACCACACCTGGAAACTTAGTATCTGCAGCAAAGTGTTTAGTAGCAAAGTAATATGATAGTGGAGGTAGCGACAACAAAAGTAAATACAACAAAAGTAATGTTTTTGGTATTTTGTAGTGATTGTAACAGTAGCAACGGAAAAGTAAATAAACGTAAACCAGTATATGGAAAACTCGTAGGCACCGGATCAATGATGGATAATTATGTCAGATGCGGTTCATCATGTAACAGTCATAACATAGGTGAGACAGAACTAGCTACAATTCATCAATGTAATGTAGGCATATATTTCGTATATAGTCATACGTGCTTATGGAAA
Source organism: Triticum urartu (assembly GCF_003073215.2). Taxonomy (NCBI): domain Eukaryota; kingdom Viridiplantae; phylum Streptophyta; class Magnoliopsida; order Poales; family Poaceae; genus Triticum; species Triticum urartu. The sequence goes on along the minus strand of NC_053022.1, from coordinate 374,020,415 downwards.
AGAACTTGCATGGCATCTTTTGTCCTACCCTCCCGTGGCAGCGGGGTCCTATTGGAAACTAAGGGATATCAAGTCCTCCTTTTAATAGAGAACCGGAACAAAGCATTAGCACATAGTGAATACATGAACTCCTCAAACTATGGTCGTCACCGGGAGTGGTCCCGATTATTGTCACTTCGGGGTTGCCGGATCATAACACATAGTAGGTGACTATAGACTTGCAAGATAGGATCAAGAACTCACATATATTCATGAAAACATAATAGGTTCAGATCTGAAATCATGGCACTCGGGCCCTAGTGACAAGCATTAAGCATAGCAAAGTCATAGCAACATCAATCTCAGAACATAATGGATACTAGGGATCAAACCCTAACAAAACTAACTCGATTACATGATAAATCTCATCCAACCCATCACCGTCCAGCAAGCCTACGATGCAATTACTCACGCACGGCGGTGAGCATCATGAAATTGGTGATGGAGGATGGTTGATGATGACGACGGCGACGAATCCCCCTCTCCGGAGCCCCGAACGGACTCCAGATCAGCCCTCCCGAGAGGTTTTAGGGCTTGGCGGCGGCTCCATATCGTAAAACGAGATGATTTCTTCTCTCTGATTTTTTCTCTCTGAAAGCAAATATATAGAGTTGGAGTTGGCGTCGGAGGGTCAACAGGGGGCCCACGAGGTAGGGGGGCGCACCCTAGGGGGGGGGCGCCCCCCACCCTCGTGGAAAGGGTGTGGGGCCCCTGGTCTTCATATTTGGTGAGGATTTTTTTTATTTTTACTAAGACCTCCCGTGGAGTTTCAGGTCATTCCGAGAATATTTGTTTTCTGCACATAAAACAACATCATGGTAATTCTGCTGAAAACAACGTCAGTCCGGGTTAGTTCCATTCAAATCATACAAGTTAGAGTCCAAAACAAGGGCTTCGGAAAAGTAGATACGATAGAGACGTATCACCCCACCGCACCGCCACCTCGCCGCTCTGCCGCGCGCGCCTCCCGCTGCCCGCACGCGCCATCGTCGGAGTCCCATCGCCGGCCTCTCCTCCGGCCAGATCCGCACGGGGAACAGCCGGATCTGCCGCCCCCGAGTGTCGATGTCAAAACCGGCAGATCTCGGGTAGGGGGTCCCGAACTGTGCATCTAAGGTCGATGGTAACAGGAGACAAGGGACATGATGTTTACCCAGGTTCGGGCCCTCTCTATGGAGGTAATTCCCTACTTCCTGCTTGATTGATCTTGATGAATATGAGTATTACAAGAGTTGATCTACCACGAGATCGTAATGGCTAAAACACTAGAATTCTAGCCTATATGATTATGATTGCCTCTACGGACTAAACCCTCCGGTTTATATAGACACCGGAGGGGACAAGGGTTGTACAAAGTCGGTTATAGAGAAAGGAATCTTCATATCCGAACGCCAAGCTTGCCATCCACGCCAAGGAGAGTCCCATCCGGACAGGGGAGAGAGTCTTCGGTCTTATATCTTCACAGCCCATCAGTCCGGCCCATGTCCAACAGGCCGGATGCCCGAGGACCCCTTAGTCCAGGACTCCCTCAGTAGCCCCTAAACCAGGCTTCAATGATGAGGTGTCCGGCGCGCAGATTGTCTTCCGCATTGCAAGGCGGGTTCCTCCTCCGAATACTTCAAAACAGATTTTGAACACAAAGAATGTGTCTGGCTCTGCAAAACAAGTACCACACACAACCGCATAGAGTATAATATTTCATGAGTCCAATCTACTGACAACTTTTCGTAATGTGATGCCACATCACCACCCTGTCATTATTTCGAACTGTGTTTCGGCCTGCCGCTCCATGTTTTGAGATGTGGTTTTATTGGCACGTCTTGTCAAAGCAGAGATCGTGTCCCCTTATTACGGGATTCTCATCAATGCGGGCGTGGGTAACCCAACCGTGCCGTCTGCGCGGCTCTTGGGAAACAGGAGAGTTTTAAGGCTAGGGGATAAGGATTCACCCTCTTTCACCCATGCCTTCTCTCTCTGCCTACCCACTCTTGAGCTCCACCGCCCAAGTTCTCATCTTTTCCGCCTCAAAAAAGCACTACGACCATGTCTGGATCCGGAGCGCAGGGCAAGTGGATGGTCTCCTCCATCAAGAAGGACATCACCCAGCTTCGGGAGGCCGGATATTTGGCCAAGGAAGTCGCCCATAGGCTTCCGACCCGAGGGACATATCGTCCCTACCTCAGAGCCCCATGAGAGGGTAGTTTTCATCCCCCACTTCGTCCGCGGGTTGGGATTTCCACTCGAACCATTCGTCCACGGAGTTATGTTCTATTATGGGCTAGATTTCCATGATCTAGCCCCAAATTCCATCCTCAACATCTCGGCATTTATTGTCGTGTGCGAGGCTTTCCTCTGCATCCCACCACATTTCGGATTGTGGCTAAAGATCTTCAATGTGAAGCCGAAGGTGGTGGGTGGCCAACACGCAGAGTGCGGAGGCGCCATGGTGAGCAAGATGCCCAACGTCACATGGCCCGAAGGCTCCATCGTGGAGACCGTCGAAGGGTGGCAGCAAATGTGGTTCTATATCATGGAGCCCCGTGACGCCACCTGAGCCGCGACTCCCGAATTCAAGTCCTGCGCCCAATGCAGCTCACCTCCTGGCTAGAGAAGGGCCTAAATTGGGTTTTGTGAGATGAGCTAACAGTGCTGCAGACGCGCATCCAGCGCATGGTGGACAAGAACGTCAAGCTCGTCAACGTGATTCAGGTGATGCTAGTTCGCCGGATCCTTCCATCCAGAGCCGGGCTTGCCACCTATGGGAGTTTGATCTGGCCGAGCACCAGACCTTGCAACAGTTCTTTGGAACTACGCATGAAGAAATCTGGAAGGTGATCTTCAAGGCCAATGAGACGTGGCAGAATACAACCAAGGACCATGGGCACGACCTGTCCCATCCCGCCAGTCCGGTAAGTCTTTCGCATTTCAAGGTGTAACCTTTACTTGCTTTTTCAAAGAAGGAGCCTAAGCCTCCCTGTATATTTTTTCAGGGCTGGACGAAGAAGGTGGAACGGATACAGTTTCGGCTCCGTTGCCCGAGGAACCAGCCATCCCGCTTTTGACGAAGATGCTGGTTCCGGCGCCCTACAAGGCACTGGAGAAGAAGGCCAAGAAGAAAGCTAAGGGGACCAGAGGCAGCCTCCGTCACAAGGGCACTTCGGACATGGCGTCTGAAGATGCCAAAAATCACTCCTCCGCCACCGAACATGATGATGACGAGGAGGAAAGAAATTCTCCCACTGAGGAGGGAAGGAAGAAGAGGGCGACCTCCACAAATCTGGAGGCAGAGGCGTCCAAGAAGGGGAAGGTATCCCTCGCGGATAACTCCGCATGGGACATCGACAGCAGCCCAGAGCGGCACCCCCGAGATAAGCCCCTGGCCGAATCGTGAGTATCCAAAGACCCCGACGCATTCATATATTAGCCTCTTTACTTCAGGGTTTTAACATGTTGAATCATGCACTTGCAGTCTGGCTCGTTCCGACCTCGAGCGATCCTCATATTCGGGGAATTTGCTAGACCCGAAGGTGATGGACAACGGGTCGCTTCTGGCGGCCTCCTCTCCCAAGGCCATGGATGACACCGAGGTGTTGTCCCGAAGGACCCTAGGCCAAGGAGAGACGCAAGAGGCCGTCCGGGCGGCGCCAGAGGGTGAAATCTCGGCCGTCGGACACATGGGAGAGCGAATCCCCATGAAGACTGGCGATGGGGGACATATCCAATTCAGCCCCCAGCCGAGTACAGCCCTGGAGACCTATATGGCTCCGGAATCCAGCAAGCAGCTTCCTTCGAAAGAAGGAGGTGTGCCCATTCCGCCGGTGACCTCTGTCCAACCAGAGGCACCGGATACTCTACTAGAAGCGCTACGAAGTGATTCTATTATTGAGGAACACCGTACCCTCATGGGTACGGTGGTTGAGAGGATTCAGTCTGCAAAGAGCGGACCGACCGAATCCTGCACAAGTCTTCTAACAGGCTTTGAGGTAAGCGACACAATTGTATAAAAAGAGTGTCATAGTATAAACAGTAGCCCCTAAGACTCTGTCCGGTGTTCGGAGAAAAGTCGGACAAAGGATCAAGTAATTTTCGCAGGAGACTAACTAAACATGTCTTATGTGAATAAGCAGGCGTCGTTGCTGGCCGCAACCTCTCATGCTGGTGAGGTCTCCAGACTAAATAAGAGTCTGGAGCGGGCCGAGGAAGAGCTCGGCCATGTAAAAAAGCAACTGGAGGACAATCAAGGTATGCAATGACCTTGTGCATGTCCGGAAAGGATGAATGTTTTTGTGCTGACCATAGTGCTATGATATTTATTAGGGGCGGCGACCGAGGTGGAGGCCCTCAAGAAGGCGCTGGACGAGGCCGAGGAGAGAGCGGCAAAGGAACAAGCCGCCTGTGAAAAGCATGAGGCTAGGGTTGGTGAGGTCCAGCAGGAGCTCCAGGACGTCGTGAAGAAATGCGAGTCCTTGGAGTGCAAGAATGCGGACCAAGAGTTCGAACTTGCTAAGGCCCGCCAAAGCGCACAAGAGGCCCGGGTTGAAGCCCAAGGCGCCCTCCAGGAAATCCAAGAGGCCAAGAAAATCGTGGCGGGTAAGGCTTTGATTATGCAAAGCAAGTATGTGAAGAAGTGGTATCTCTTACTGACCCGGATTTGGAGTTCTCCAGGGGCGGTTGAGGATCTGCCACGTAGTGTTTCTGACACTGCATAATTCTTTTGAGCCGAAGAGGGAAGCTCAACAGAGAAGCTGTTCTGGTCGCAATACCTTGTGCTAGAACATCCGATGCCCTTTAGCGATCAGCTTAAACAGTTGGTCGAGCTGCATAGGGTGGTCGAACTAGCCATGAAGGATTTGATAATCCGGCTATGGCCTGCCGAAGCCATACCCAGCAGCTACTTCAGGCTCGTGAAGTGGCTGGTCGATGCCTGCCCTCGGCTTGATGCCATCAATCGATCGGTCTGCATAGAAGGTGCGCGGATGGCCTTCGCCCGTGTCAAGATACAATGGGCGAAGATGGACACCGTCAAGCTCGCGACCGAAGGACCGCCCGCAGGCAACGAGCACCGCACGCCCGACCGGTATTTTGAAGATGTCCTGAAAGGATCCTGTATTGTAGAAGGGCAGTGTTCAAAAGACATTATATTTGAATGAAATCATTCATATTGTCCCTTCCTGTATTATGAAACAGAGCCATTGTGTAATATAATGCTTGTTATTTGAAGATTTTACCTCCTGTGCAGTCGTTTTTATTAAATATGAGAGTTGGCCAGTCGTCCGCTTCAACCCCCACGTAGGTAGTATGGGGGTGTTTGGGATAGTATCTAAACACTCTTTATCCAGAAATTTGGTCCTTGAAGGAGGTTTTTAGCGCAACGGACCAGGCAATCGGACTATGTGGCTTTATCAACCTCACTTATCCATAGGAGTTTGACAATAGAAATTTAGGTGCAACCCCTAGTATTTGTGAGTCCGAACTAGGGTGCTGTAAACACCTGATCAGGTAAAGACCGATTCGTCGCATAATGCAGAAAAAATCGCAAAAGATTTGTAACCTCCGAATAGCTGACCGGCTCACGCCGCATTGGCTTTCTCTACTGAGGTGCTCATCCAGATAAACCAGGACACAATCGCAGTAGTTCTCCCTTTAATACCTTAGCCGATATAGCGGAACGTAAGGTAGTAAGCATAGGAGCCAGGCAACCCAACTATTGACCAAAGACATGATTTAGAGCCAATGCATGTAATGCTAAATTCGGGGTGCCGAACTATACTGTGAAAAGTGTTCAGACTTTATTGCCGTAGTATGGGGCGCAATGAAGCCCCTGGCGAATTAAGGCGTACCAAAGTGCACGGATGCAATTGATAAGATTATAAAAAATGAAGTAGTAAGCTAGTGCCGCAAAAGTTGGGCCGCAAACTATTTCCATTATATTAATACGTCAAAGCGTATTTGTACAGGTAGTGTGATAAGCAACATGGCTATTTAACATGCCACAACCAAGGGAGAGCTGCGTGTGGGTCTTGAAAACAGGTAGAGTAATCGTAAAAAAGGCCACCTAGGGGTTCCCTTATATGTCAATGCTCCTTGCCGTCTTGGTGTATCTATCCTTCGAAGGGACCGATGATCAGACCATCGGGAAAGGCCTATGGGAAACAAACCTCAAAAGATGAAAAAGTAAGATGTGAAAGTATGTGTGTCCAGGACTCCAGGGGAGGTCGAGCCATATTATGGACCACAATCTAGTTATGTCTCCGTCTATGCCCATGGTATTTTGAGTGCGTAGTTATGTACGCGCGGTACGAACACCGCCGTTTGGTCGGGACAGGGACGGAGGCTGAATTGCTAGTCGAGCTCTTGATGAGCTGGACTGTCCTGCTGCAGAGTAGTCCGGACTCGTTTGACAGTGTCCAGGAGCTTGGCCGCCGAATTAAGGTTCTGCTTGAAAAGGCCGCTCTGTACTTCTGCTGCTAGGGTAGCGGTGTGCTCCTCGGTATGGAGGGAGTGCTTTGTGTTTCCATTAACTGTTATGACATCACGAGGTCCGAGCATCTTGAGCTTCAGATAAGCATAGTGTGGCACCACATTGAAGCGAGCGAATGCGGTTCGTCCGAGCAGTGCGTGAAAGCCACTACGGAAGGGGATGATGTCGAAGATCAACTCTTCGCTTCAGAAGTTGTCTGGGGATCCGAAGACAACTTCCAGTGTGATTGAGCCCGTACAGCGGGCCTCTACACTTGGAATAACTCCTTTAAAGGTAGTTTTGGTTGGCTTGATCCTTGATGGATCGATGCCCATTTTGTGCATTGTGTCCTGATAGAGCAGGTTGAGGCTGCTGCCACCGTCCTTGAGGACTCGCTTGAGGTGGAATCCATCAATTATCGGGTCAAGGACCAGTGTGGCTGAACCGCAATGACGGATACTGGTCGGATGGTCTCTGCCGATCAAAAGTGATCGGGCAGGACGACCATGGGTTGAATTTTGGGGCGACTGGCTCTATCGCATAGACGTCCCTGAGTGCACGTTTGCGCTCGCTCTTGGGGATATGGGTAGTGTATATCATGTTCACCGTTTTAACCTGAGGGGGAAACTTCTTCTGTCCCCCTATGTTCGGTGGACGGGAGTCCTCGTCATCGTCCTCACTTTGCGACCCCTCTCCTTGTTCTCGGCATTTAACTTGCCAGCCTGTTTAAAGACCCAACAACTTCTGTTGGTATGATTTTCTAGATTATCAGGGGTGCCATGTATCTGACATGGACGATCGAGTATGCGGTTCAAGCTGGATGAGCCCAGATTGTTCCTTTTAAATGGCTTCTTCCGCTAGCCGGACTTGGAGCCGCTGAACCCGGCGTTGACCGCTGTGTCATCGGTATGATCACCGTTGCTTCGACGCTTGTGTCTGTTGCGTCGGGGCTTGCCATTGCTATTTCTAGCTTCAGACGTGCCAGGTTTGCTTGCATTATTATTGCTACGGGCTAGCCAACTATCCTTGCCCGTGCAAAAGCGGGTCATGAGTGCTATGAGGGCTGCCATGGACTTCGACTTTTCTTGGCCGAGGTGTTGGGCGAGCCATTCGTCGCGGATGCTATGCTTAAAGGCTGCTAGGGCTTCGGCATCCCGACAGTCGATGATCTGGTTCTTTTTAGTTAAGAACCGAGTCCAGAATTTTCTGGCCGACTCTCCGGGTTGTTGAACTATATGACTCAAGTCATCGGCATCCGGAGGTCAGACATATGTACCTTGGAAGTTATCACAAAAGGCGTCCTCCAAGTCTTCCCAGCTGCCAATGGAGTTTTCAGGCAGGCTGTTCAACCAGTGGCGAGCTGGTCCCTTGAGTTTTAGTGGGAGGTATTTGATGGCGTGGAGATCATCACCGCGGGCCATGTGAATATGGAGAAGAAAAATCTTCAATCCATACCGCGGGATCTGTTGTTCCATCGTATGATTCGATGTTCATGGGTCTAAACCCTTCGGGGAATTCATGCCCCATTACTTGATCAGTGAAGCAAAGGGGGTGTGCGACGCCTCTATATCAGGCCACATCGCGACGTAGCTCGGATGAAGTTCGTCTGCGGTATTCGGCCCGGGCGTGATTAGGCTTGTCACGTCTGAATAGATAGCCATCGTCACATTTCGGGGCACGCCCCCGCGATCCGTAGATCGATCTGGTATGTCCTGCTCTACTATCCAGGTCTTGCCGCAGGTCGTATATATGTCCTCGAGCTATGATATCTCTACCCTTACGGTGAGGTACTACGGGCTGATATTCGGCTTCAGTTGCCACTTTTTCCCGGCCACGTGGTGGCCGGTCGGCCATACTACGCACTGATGGCACGGGCTCCAGTGGCTCGTCATCGAATTGAGGTAGCAATTTGTGCTTCGGGTAACTTTTGGTTGGGCGCTCGAGACCGTATTGCTCGGCTGCCCGGGCATCAGTCCATCTATCATTGAGCAGATCCTGATCAGCTTGAAGCTATTGCTTCTTCTGCTTCAGACTCCTTGCAGTGGCTATTAGCCGGCGCTTAAAGCGCTCCTGCTCGAGAGCTTCCTCAGGCACGATAAAATCCTTGTTGCCGAGGCTCACCTCGTCCTCGGAGAGCGGAAGATAATTGCTGTCCTCTGAGTCTTCGTTTACGGCCTATTCATCAAGGCCGACTCGCCCATCTTCCCGTTTGTCCTGTTCAGAAGTTGGCTCAACGGGGTCTTCATTGTCTTCGGCATCGTCTAGAGTACTATTTTCTCCTGTTCCGGTATTGCTATCTTTTCCACGGTGTGACTTAGAGAGGCGCCACTATCGTCGGTGCTTTGGCTGTATCTCAGGAGGTTTATCTTCCACTAGGTCTTCTTTGTCATCGCTGTTAACTTGTTTGGGTGTATCCACCATGTATACGTCATATGAGGAGGTGGCCGTCCAGCGCCCGGTAAACGGCGGGTTTTGGGCCTGCTCCTCTTCGGCATCGTCGTCCATACCTTCGATGTGTTCGGAGCCGTAATCGAGCATGTCGGTTAAATCTTTGACAGTGGCTATTAAGTGGGAGGTGGGCGGCAAGCGAAATTCCCCGCCATCAGTCCCCAGTTCAAACCGAATATAGTTCGGCTGTGAGTCCCCTGCTAAGGAGAGGGTTTTTAATGAGTTTAGCACATTCCCTAAGGGTGAGTGCCGGAAGATATCCGCGGAGCTGAATTCGACGACTGGCGCCTGATCAGGCTCGACGGACGTGAATGCGCGTGGCTCGGAACCTGTGGTCGTAGACGAATTCGAGGTTCCGGTGACGCAGATCCTGCTCGAGGTCGGGTCTATGTGTGGCTCCAACGCCGCTGAGTCTATGGCTTCCGTGGCGGGGCTGAGCGTCCCATCCTCGGATGGCGCTATTTGCTCCGGATCTAGGGCCGGAGCACTTACAGGCGCTATCTCCTGGGTATGGTCCGATGACAAATTTAGGTCATGTTCATCACGGTGGCAGGGAGCGGATGCCATGGGCTCGAATCCGTCGAAGATCAAGTCTCCACGGATATCAGCAACATAGTTCAAGCTTCCAAACCTGACCTGATGGCCAGGGGCATAGCTGTCAATCTGCTCTAGATGGCCAAGCGAGTTGGCCCGGAGTGTGAAGCCGCCGAATACGAAGATCTGGCCAGGCAGAAAGACCTCCCTCAAGGCCGCATCATTGTAGATGATTGACGGAGTCATCGAGCCTTCTAGCGACGTCACAGAGGAACTCTGAGTGAAAGCACCAATGTCGGTGTCAAAATCGGCGGATCTCGGGTAGGGGGTCCTGAACTGTGCGTCTAAGGTCGATGGTAACAGGAGACAGGGGACACGATGTTTACCCAGGTTCGGGCCCTCTCTATGGAGGTAATACCCTACTTCCTGCTTGATTGATCTTGATGAATATGAGTATTACAAGAGTTGATCTACCACGAGATCGTAATGGCTAAAACCCTAGAAGTCTAGCCTATATGATTATGATTGCCTCTATGGACTAAACCCTCCGGTTTACATAGACACCGGAGGGGACTAGGGTTATACAAAGTCGGTTACAGAGAAAGGAATCTTCATATCCAAATGCCAAGCTTGCCATCCATGCCAAGGAGAGTCCCATCCGGTCATGGCAGAGAGTCTTCGGTCTTGTATCTTCATAGCCCATCAGTCCGGCCCATGTCCAACGGGCCGGACGCCCGAGGACCCCTTAGTCCAGGACTCCCTCACCGAGCTTGCCACCGCCGCCGACCTCCCCGAAGAGCTCTTGCTGCCCGGACCCGCGTCTGCTCCGTCCTGCTCTGCCTCCACCGACCCGACCTGCAAACCGCTCCGTTGACTTCCGCGGGGTATAAATTTTGCCTGTCTTTTTTGAAAAACTTCATGTGTGCCCCTTCATCATGCTATAACTTCGTGCTCGTGTCTCCGATTTGAGCGTGTGATATGTCAAAATGTTCATCTCGTGATGCTCTACAAGCTAGTGTCATTTGCATGCATGTTACTGTCCGTATTGCTGCCCTAATCTTCGTTGCAAAAGTGCTAAATGATGTTATCTGCTGGAAACTATCGTAACTTGCGATTTGTCTTTTTCATAGCATTTTGTGTGTTTGTCTTTTGAGCATCATGTCAACTTGTTTTAGGAGCATCTTCATGCCATCTTTATAGTGGTGCAATCCTTCTACTTTTATGTGCTTGTGGCGACTAGCACAAGCATGCCAAGTAGCCCACTTGATTTTGCTATTTTCAGGGACTTAGTGTTTTTCTGCTAAGTATTTTCCTGCTACATTATGTTGCCATGTTAACTTGATGCCACAAGTGAATCCATGCATATTTTGATGAGGCTTAGTAAGGGTTTTTGAATATATTGCTATGCTCTATCTATCCATGCCTTTGTTTGAAATTATGGGGTGCTTTAGCTTGTCATTACCATGCTCTCATTTTGCCAAATATTATTGCTGTCAGTCTGTTAACAGGAAGTGCATTTTTGCCATGCATTTTGCTAGTGATCCATGCACCCTATGACCATGCTCTTCTCATGTTTAGCTTCATAAATGTGTCTTCTTATTGTTGGTTGCTTTCTTATGCCATGAAATTCTTTGTAGTGAGTTGCGCAAGCTTGCAAAGTTGCTATCATGAATCTGTTTCTGCCATGCATGATTTTCCTCTTAAGTCTGAAATCTGTTCATACCACTTGCCATGTTTGCATTGATGCTACCATCTTTTCTGTGGATCTTTGGCTCAAGTTCAGTAAGGGAGTTTTGTTCATTGCCTTTAGTACTAGCATGCCATTCTCAAGTTTGCCATGATATGTTCTTGTAGCATGTAGTTTACTAGCTCTAAACATTGCTACCTGATGCTATTTCTGCCATGATCAGTGAAAAACTGCTTAAGTCCATAAACTGTTGTCATTTGCATATTTGCCATGCTGTTTTAGACTTGTTCTAGTGAGTTCTAGCAGTAGCTCAGTGTTCATGATTTGTAGAGCTTCACCTGTACTTCATTGCCATATGTTTTTTATGTTGGAGTGCTGTAGCATATTTTCATGATGCATCTTAAGTGCTACGTTGCTGTTAAGCGCAGTTTTGCATTATTCTTGTTTTGCTCGTCATTTGCAAACCATGCATCCGTTTCCGGTGATCTTTATATCGATTTCAACCGAAATCTCCCAACCTATCCAGTGGCATGCTTGGTTTTCCAAGTTGATGCCATGCTCATCTTTTCCCTTTCGGAGTACCCATATGCATTGCACATCATATATTGCATTCCATGCCATGTCTTGCATCATGTTGCTTGTGCATTGCACCATGATTGATTGTTGTTCTGTTGCTTGTGTTCTTGCTTTCGGTTGAGCCGGGAGACGAGTTCGTGAACGAGGAACCCGTTGAGTATGTTTACGAGGAGCAAGCTTTCGACAACCCTGAGAACTTTGCAGGCAAGATGATCATTACCCCTGATATCACTTCTATCTTTGCTTGCTAGTTGTTTGCTCTATTGCTATGCCGCGCTACCTACCACTGCTTTATCAAGCCTCCTATATTGCCATGTCATGCCTCTAACCCACCTTCCTAGCAAACCACTGTCTAGCTATGTTACTACTTTTGCTCAGCCCCCTCTTAAGCGTTGCTAGTTGCAGGTGCCTTGCTGGTTGTTCCATGTTGGAACATGGATATGTCGGGATATCACAATATCTATTATTTAATTAATGCATCTATATACTTGGTAAATGGTGGAAGGCTTGGCCTTTTGCTCGGTGTTTTGTTCCACTCTTGCCGCCCTAGTTTTCGTCATACCAGTGTTATGTTCCTTGAATTTTGCATCCCTAACACGACGAGGGTTTATTGGCCCCTCTTGACAGTTCACTTTGAATAAAACTCTTCCAGCAAGGCCCAACATTGTTTTTACCATTTGCCAAATAACAACTAAAATTTGCATAGGGAGTAATTAACCCGAGGGTTCTAATCAACAACCCGGGCCAATGCTCCTCCTGAGTGTTGGTACAAAACGGGCAGACTGCGGGGCCACCACAGGGCAACTCGAGGTCTGGTTTTACTCGTAGGCTTTCCCATCTGATTGTGGCCTGAGACGAGAAACACACGGCTATTATTAGGGTGTCGGCACGTCGCGAGGTCTTGCTGGACTTGTTTTACCATTGTCGAAATATCTTGTGCACTGGGATATCGAGTCTGATCGGAGGGTCCCGCGATGGAGGATTGTCTCTGCGGATCGTTAGCTTGTCATGGGCTAAGTTGGGACACCCCTATAGGGTTTAAAATTTCCAGAGTCGTGCCCGCGGTTATTGGCAGATGGGAATTTGTTAATATCCGGTTGTAGATAACTTGACACTTGACTTAATGAAAATACACCAACCGCATGTGTAACCGTGATGGTCTCTTTTCGACGAGGTTCGGGAAGAGAACGCGGTGGGTTATGTTTGAATGTAAGTAGTTTAGGATCACTTCTAGCTCTGCGTCCGTTGCGTAGTTTCTCATCTTACTCTTGTACTCATATGTTAGCCACCATATTTACTTAGTGCTTGCTGCAACTCCACCTTATAACCACATCCTACCTTTAAGCTTAAATAGTCTTGATCTCGCGGGTTTTGAGATTGCTAAGTCCTCGTGGCTCACAGTTACTACAGACATAGTTGCAGGTGCCAATGATACCGATGCAGGTGATGCCACCGAGCTCAAGTGGGAGTTTGATGAAGACCTTGGCTGTTACTATGTTTCCTATCCGGATGATCATTAGTGGTGCCCAGTAGGGACGATCGGGACTTAGCATGGGTGGTTGGCTTCTTTTCATTTGGATCCGTCCATAGTCGGACCTTGTGTGTACTCTGGTTGATGTATGAATAATTTGATCGTTGTGTGACATGGCAATTGTAAGCCAACCATTTACTTCCTTGTCCATTTACATGGGAATTTGTGAAGATGACCCTTCTTGTGATCATACCAAAATGCTGTTATGCCTCTAAGTCGTGCCTCGACACGTAGGAGATATAGCCGCATCTTGGGCGTTACAAGTTGGTAATCAGAGCCATCCCGACTTAGGACCCCCCTGCTTGATCGAACCGCTGACGTTGTTGAGTCTAGAGCAAAACTACTTTTAGTCTTAGGATTATATATATCGGAGAGTAGGATTCTTTTTACTCCTCAACCCCTTTGTTGCTCTGGTAAGGACTCTTGGCGTAAATGTTTTGACTTTCCTCTCCTCGTTTTCACTAATTTTTTTAGGATCACGCGGGTATCTTGGAATCGTTCCGATATTGTTGTGACGAGAACATTGTTCTTGGTGCCTCCTGACATTTAGGGGTTGTGGCAGTGTCCCGGGGAGTTGAGCTCCGAGTTGTTGTCGTCACAATTTTATCGTTGCAGTTCTGGTATACCTGAGCTCGCCGACATAAAAAATCTCTTCTATGCAGTTAGTGGTGAGATAACCACGATGCCACCCAGTACTGGGGAGGGAGTTCGGGAGTATTGCCACAGCTAGTATAACATATGCTTTTCGAAGGTCGAGGTACATGATTTCCGAAGTTTTCTTGGTTATGTGTTGACGGATGGATATAGTGGAGCGTAGGGCTTATTAGTTGTGTGATATATATTGTGCCTCCCTGTATCCCCAACACTAGATTGCATAACCAGAAAGTTTCGGGAGTTATTAGGTGGGAATTCAAGTAGTTCTTAGTTATTCTTCGGGCAGATAATTGGTATGGGATTGGGTGATCCTTACCACTTATTTGTTCTAGTCGTACCTTGTTGTTTCATTGATCAACCTTTGTCTAAGTGGCTTCTCACCTTAATGGTCATGTAATGTCAACTTTGGAATTCATTCATTCAATCTCTGTTTGAATGTTTATTGTGAAGACTTCTTTGCACATATCTATCTGTTGATTCAGCTTGTCTATCATGGTTCTAATGGATGTCACCCTCTTCAGGATGGCTCCCCCAACGCGTCTGAATCCGCAACGTACCGATGGAGAGCAGTCGAACCGTCCACCTCTGCCACCTCCTCCGCCTCCGGAGGCTTGGAAAGCTGTGATGGCGGCCACCAACGCCAATACCCAAATGCTTTTGCAACTCTTGCAAGAGCGCAACCAAGGCCAAGGCAACCAACGAAATCAAGGTCAAGGGCAATTCAACAATCAACCTCAGTTTGCTACCCTCAACCAGTTTCTTGCAAATCAGCCAAAGTCTTTCAGCGCTTATGCCGAGGCCATGGACGCCGATGATTGGCTTGTGGACATCAACAAGCATTTTGAATGTAGCAATGTCAGGACTGAGGACTACGTCAAGTTCGCTTCTTTTTAGCTCAAAGACCAAGCAGCTGATTGGTATCAGCAGTACAAAGATTCCAAAGGAGGCCGAGTGATTACCTGGACTGACTTCTGCCGGGACTTTCGAGCTCATCATATTCCAACAAGTATTGTCGAGAGCAAGCGTGAGGAATTCCGCAATCTCAAGCAAGGAAGCATGTCCGTGTATCAATACAACATCTAGTTTCAGAAGCTTGCTCGCTTTGCAAGGCAGGACGTTCCTGATGAAAAGAGCATGATCTATCACTTCAGGGGTGGCCTCAGAGAGGATCTGCAGTTAGCTCTTGTTCTCATTGAGCCTACTCAGTTCGATCAGTTCTACAACATGGCCCTCAAGCAAGAAGCTGCTTTGCTCAAGTGTGAGGCTTCAAAGAAGAGAATCAGGGATGCAGTCTAGTCTTCTTCTTCCTCACAAGTGGCAGCTAAGCAATAGAAGTTCTGGCTTCCTCCACCTCCTCAGTTTCGTTAGCCCTACCAGCAGAAGAACTCAGGTGGTCGTGGATCTTCCCACCAACCCAACCCAGGCTATCAGAACAAGTATTAGGCTCCGAGGACATGTGGTCCTCCTCCTCCACCTTTCCGTCTGCTTTCAGAGGTCACTTGTCACAGGTGTGGTTTGAAAGGGCATTACTCAAACAAGTGCACCCAAAAGTGCCTTCCGCCTCCACCTCCGGTCAAGTCAGCAAGCAATGCAGCTGTCAAGCACAATCCCAAGTCCGCAAGGGTGAACTTGATGAATTCAGCTCAAGCAGAAGATTCTTCAGAAGTGATCATGGGTAATCTCCCAGTTAATGATATTCTTGCAAAAGTTTTATTTGATATTGGTGCATCGCTTTGTTTCATGTCATATTTGTTTGCATCCAAGCACAATTTGCATAAGGAGCTCTTGTCAAGACCTTTAGCCGTCATTTCTCTGGGTTTGAACATGAGTTCCCATTTGGTGGCTTCGGATGTTACTATCAAGATGGGCAATTATAAATTCCTGGCTTCCCCAATTGTTCTTGGCAACTCTGATATTGATCTCATTCTCGGCATGGATTGGCTTTCTCAGCACAAGGCCTTTCTTGATTGTGCTGCCAAGGAGATTAAATTGACGCACCCTTCTGAGGATGTGATCATCTTTGCCACTCATGATGAAACCATTTGGTTGTTCTCTCTCAATGAGAAAGGCGAGTTAGACGCTATTTCTCAGATTCCAGTTGTTTGTGAGTATCAAGATGTCTTTCAGAAGAGCTTCCGGGTATGCCTTCTCACCGGCCAGTCGAGTTCGTTATTGATCTTGAGCCCGGTACAGAACCCGTTTGCAAGCGGCCATACAAGCTTGGGCCGAAAAATCTGAAAGAATTGAAGAAACAGCTCCATGAACAAAAGCGTCTAGGTCTGATCAGACCAAGTTCATCTCCATGGGGTTGTGGTGTTCTTTTTGTCCAGAAGAAGGATGGCATGGACCGACTTTGCGTCGATTACCGCCCATTGAACAACAAGACAATCAAGAACAAGTACCCACTTCCCAGCATCAATGAGCTATTCGAGCAACTCAAAGGTGCAAAGGTGTTTTCCAAGCTCGACCTCCGTATGGGTTATCATCAGATTCACATTCGTGAAGAAGATATCCCAAAGACAACATTCAGAACAAGCTTTGGTTCTTATGAATATACTGTCATGTCTTTCGGGCTTGTTAATGCCCCTCCAACATTCTCTAGCATGATGAACTTCATCTTCAATCCCTACACCAAATAATTCATCCTGGTGTATCTCGATGATATCCTGGTTTTCTCCAAGAATAAGAAGGATCATGCCAAGCATTTGCGATTGGTGCTCGACAAGCTCAGAGAGTATTAATTCTACACAAAGTTCTCCAAATGTGAGTTTTGGCTTGATGAAGTTCTTTACCTTGGCCACATCATCTCCGCCATGGGCATTGCTATTAATCCGGAAAAGGGTTCTGCAACTGTGAACTGGGAGCCTCCTCAGAATGTCAAGCAGCTCCGTAGCTTCCTTGGGCTTGCAAGCTATTGCCGAAGATTTGTTGAGAACTTCTCAAAAATCGCTAAACCTCTTTCTAACCTCCTCCAGAAGCATGTCAAGTATTCCTGGACTCCTGAGTGTGACGTTGCTTTCAACACTCTCAAAGAGAAACTCGTCTCAGCTCCAGTCCTAACTCCTCCTGATGAGTCCAAACCCTTTGAAGTTTTCTGTGATGCCTCGTTGCAAGGTCTCGGTGCTGTGTTAATACAAGAGAAGAAAGTTGTGACCTATACTTCTCATCAGGTGAAGCCAAATGAAAGGAACTACCCCACTCATGATCTTGAGTTGGCAACAGTTGTCCATGCACTAATAACATGGAGACATCTCTTGTTGGGAAGGCAAGTGGACATTTTCACCGATCACAAGAGCCTCAAATACATCTTCACTCAATCCAACCTCAACCTCCGGCAAACTCGTTGGGTCGAAATGATTCAAGAGTACAATCCAAGTATTGAATACACTCCAGGCAAGGCTAATGTGATTGCATATGCATTGAGCAGAAAGGCTTATTGCAACAACTCAATTCTCAAGCCCTTCCAACCAGATCTTTGTGAAGCTTTCCACAAGCTCAACCTCCAAATTGTTCCTCAAGGTTTTCTTGCCAACCTTCAAGTCACTCCAACTTTGGAAGAGCAAATTCGTGAGGCACAACTCCTTGATACCTTGGTGAAGAAGGGGAAACATGGTGTTGCCAAGGGCATACCCAAATACAAGTGCTATCACATAGATGACAAGGACACCTTATTCTTCGAGGACCGGATTGTGGTTCCTAAAGGTGATATAAGGAAGGTCATAATGAACGAAGCGCACAATTCTCTTCATTCCATCCATCTAGGTAGTTTGAAGATGTACCATGACCTCAAGCAGTCGTATTGGTGGACTCGAATGAAGCGAGAGATTGCTCAATTCGTGAATGAATTTGATGTCTGTCGAAGGGTGAAAGTAGAACATCAACGAACAACTGGTCTCCTCCAACCTCTTGCTATTCAAGAATGGAAGTTTGATCATATTGAAATGGACTTTTTCACTGGATTTCCAAAGTCCAAGCGTGGAAATGATGCTATCTTCGTTGTCATTGACAAGCTTACAAAAGTGGCTCATTTCCTTCCAATCAAAGAATCTATCACGGCAACTCAGTTGGCAGAGCTATATACCTCCAGAATTGTCTTGTTGGATGGTGATGACCCACAAGTATAGGGGATCTATCGTAGTCCTTTCGATAAGTAAGAGTGTCGAACCCAACGAGGAGCAGAAGGAAATGATAAGCAGTTTCCAGCAAGGTATTCTCTGCAAGTACTAAAATAAGTGGTAACAGATAGTTTTGTGATAGGATAATTTGTAAAGAGTAACAAGTAACAAAAGTACATAAAGTGTAGCAAGGTGGCCCAATCCTTTTGTAGCAAAGGACAAGCCTAGACAAACTCTTATATGATGCAAAGCGCTCCCGAGGACACATGGGAATATCGTCAAGCTAGTTTTCATCACGTTCATATGATTCACGTTCGGTACTTTGATAATTTGGTATGTGGGTGGACCGGTGCTTGGGTGCTGCCCTTACTTGGACAAACATCCCACTTATGATTAACCTCTATTGCAAGCATCCGCAAATACAACAAAAGTATTAAGGTAAACCTAACCATAGCATGAAACATATGGATCCAAATCAGCCCCTTATGAAGCAACACATAAACTAGGGTTTAAGCTTCTGTCACTCTAGCAACCCATCATCTACTTATTACTTCCCAATGCCTTCCTCTAGGCCCAAATAATGGAGAAGTGTCATGTAGTCGATGTTCACATAACACCACTAGAGGAGAGACAACATACATCTCATCAAAATATCGAACGAATACCAAATTCACATGACTACTAATAGCAAGACTTCTCCCATGTCCTCAGGAAAAAAAGTAAATACTCACAAAGCATAAACATGTTCATAATCAGAGGGGTATTAATATGCATATAGGATCTGAACATATGATCTTCCACCAATTAAACCAACTAGCATCAACTACAAGGAGTAATTAACACTACTATCAACCTACTAGCACCAATCCCGGACTTGGAGACAAGAGATGAACTAGGGTTTTGAGATGAGATGGTGCTGATGAAGATGTTGATGGAGATTGCCCTCTCCCGATGAGAGGAGCATTGGTGATGATGATGGCGATGATTTCCCCCTCCGGGAGGGAAGTTTCCCCGGCAGAATAGCTCTGCCAGAGCCCTAGATTGATTCTGCCAAGGTTCTGCCTCGTGGCGGCGGAGTTTCGTCCGAGAAGATGGTTTATGATTTTTTTTCCTTCGAAAGACTCCATATAGCAGAAGATGGCCACCGGAGGGCAACAAGGGGCCCATGAGGTAGGGGGGCGTGCCCTGGGGGGTAGGGCGCGCCCCACCCTCATGGGAAGGGTGTGGCCCCCTGGTGAGGTTCTTGCGCTCAGTATTTTTTATATATTTGGAAAACATCATCCGTGAAGTTTCAGGACTTTTGGAGCTGTGGAGAATAGGTCTCTAATATTTGCTCCTTTTCCAGCCCAGAATCCCAGCTGCCGGCATTCTCCCTCTTTATGTAAACCTTGTAAAATAAGAGAGAATATGCATAAGTATTGTGACATAATGTGTAATAACAGCCCATAATGCAATAAATATTGATATAAAAGCATGATGCAAAGTGGACGTATCAGACGGAATTCTGCAATTGACCTCTTCAGACCGCGGAAGCATTTTCACTTCCAAGTTCTGGGACTCCTTTGCTACCTCTTGAGCACTGCGTTGGATTTCCTTGAAGAGGAAAGGAGATGCAGCAAAGTAGCGTAAGTATTTCTGTGACGCCCGGATAGTTAAGCTACAGTAAACCCCTGTTAATGATGCCAGGTTATCGTAATTAAAATTTTGCTAAACCTCGCTCATTTCTAAATTAGTTCTAAATACAAATTCAAATGGCAAGTCAACTTATAGTTTCATAAAACGGCAAATTAAAAAAAGTTCATTAGGTTACAAATATTCATTTAATAATTGTCATGCATTAACCAACAATTTTCTAAAGGTTTAAAATGCCACTTGATATGAGAACAGTACCCAAGCAACTACATTTAGGTCATTCCCATTTAATAAAAATACAAACAACTTCTAAGTCACTCCCAAACTTTTTGTTACAGTGAGGTATTTTGAATACTAAATATAGAAACCAGCCACACATTTTACTAAAGTGAATTATTGGCCAAAGTGCAAATAGAAAAAAAATGAAAAAAACGAGAACCAAAGACCGGCTCCCTCCTCCCCGCCGGGCCTTGGCCCAGCTGGTCTTTGGACCGCCAGGTCGGCCCAGCCGGCCCCCTCCCTCTCGCTCCCCTTAATCTCCCCCACCGACACCCACGTTCCCCACTCCCCCCTTCTCTCCCGATACCATCTCGATCGGGGCTGCAGAGCCGGACGACGCCACCGCGCCCCAACGCTCGTCGTCATCGCGGACCTCCCCCGCCTCTACCTCGCCGGCGCTGCCTTCCCACTGGCCTGCCTCCCCTACGTACGACGTCTCCAACGTCCACCTCGCGCCCCACTGCCTTGATCCCCATGACCCGCAGTGAGCACGATCCCCTTCCCCCCTCTGCTCGCTCGTCACCGAACGCGCACGCGCCTGCGTCCAGAGCCATTGTGCGCCGCCCCGCGGCGTTCCCTACCCCTGTTGCTGCCTTGCTCCCGGCTGCCCTTCCCGTGCAGCCCCCCTGCCGGCGCCCTCCACCGCAGGCCCGCCTCCCTCTGCCGTTGCCGCTTGCCGACGTCCGCGTGTGCCCCAACATCGGCCTCCCCTCCCACTCCCTATGTCCCGCTCGCGAACCCCGCTCCAACCGACTGCCGTGTCCCACCCTGACCTTCCTCGCTCGTCGCCTGCGCCACACGGCCGCGGCCCCGCACCATCCCGCCTCGCACGCGCGAGCTCGACGTCGCGTCCTACCCCGCCGCACGCACCTACACCCGGCGCCCACTGGCGTGCCCTGCCCCGCGCAGCTCCCAGCTCCGCTGGCCCCACGCACCCGCCTTTGGCTTCTGCGCCGCTGGCGCCTGCTGCCGCCCAGGGCCACACACCGCTCCCCCTGCCACAACGCCGCTGCCCCGCCGTGCGCGAGCGCGCACACGCACCCTGGCGCCGGCTAGCGGTGCACCACGGCCGCGTTGGATTCCCCGGGGCTTCGTTGCACGCGCGCCCGCTAACCCGCCCCGTTGCCTCCATTATGACACAGACAACCGGGGCCCACGCCCCAGAAAAATTAGAATGAAAATAAATAAAAATATTAGTTAATTAATTGGATAATTAATTAACTTAATTAATCCTATTTAATTAATCTAATGAAAGATTATCTAACCTAATTAGCTAATTAAACTAATTAATAGGTTAATTAGGTTATTGTGACAATGACATGTGGGACCCACTTACACTATTCATATGTTGACCAATCAACATTTGATAGGGTCATCCCAACCCCACTGCCCCACCTGTCATACACTATGGCTACCATAGCACTAGGTGACAAAATTATAATCTGTTTTATTTTTGAATTAAATTAATTCTAGAAAATGCAATAAACTTTGAAAATGAATATAAAATAATCCGTAACTCGGATGGAAAAACTTTGTACATGAAAGTTGCTCAGAACGACGAGACGAAACCAGATACGCAGCCCGTTCGTCGGCCACACATCCCTAGCATAGTGAACACGCAACTTTCCCCCTCCGGTTCATCTGTCTGAAAACGCGAAACACCGGGGATATTTTCCCGGATGTTTCCCCCTTCACCGGTACCACCTCATACCGCGTTAGGGCACACCTAGCACCGCTGTTTGCTTTGTCATGCATCGTTATGCATCTGTTTGCATTGTATTCATTGTTGCTTTCCCCTCTTCTCTCCGGTAGACTTCGAGACCGACGCCGCTGCTACGCAGTATGACTACGTTGTTGACGACCCCTCTCTCTTGCCAGAGCAACCAGGCAAGCCCCCCTCCCTTGATCACCAGATATCGCCTACTCTTCTCTATACTTCTTGCATTAGAGTAGTGTAGCATGTTACAACTTTCCGTTAATGCTATCCTGATGCATAGCCTGTCCTTGCTACTACTGTTGTTACCTTTACCTGCAATCCTAATGCTTAGTATAGGATGCTAGTTTATCATCAGTGGCCCTACCTACTTGTCCGTCTGCCATGCTATACTATCGGGCCGTGATCACTCGGGAGGTGATCACGGGTATATACTATATACTTTATACATGATACATGTGGTGACTAAAGTCGGGTTGGCTCGTGGAGCACCCGCGAGTGATTCACGGATTGGGGGCTGAAAGGACCTTTGTCCCAATGGCCCTCTGTGTGGATCTTTGTGGCGAAGCGACAGGGCAGGTTGAGACCACCTAGGAGAGAGGTGGGCCTGGCCCTGTTCGGCGTTTGCGGTTATTTAAAGATAACACGTTTAACAAGATCTTGGTATTAGATCTAAGTCTGGCCACTGGCCTATACGCACTAACCATCTACGTGGGGACAGTTATGGGCACTCAATGTCGTGGTATCAGCCGAAGCCTTCGTGACGTCAGCGACTGAGCGGCACGCGGTGGGTTGGACCGCGTAACGCAACTTCCTTTGTAATGGAGGTTGCTAGGTCTGCTCACCGGCCGCCCTCGCAATGTGCAGGTGTGCAATGGGCGATGGGCCTAGACCCCTGCGCCATAGGATTTAGACCGGCGTGCTGACCTCTCTGTTGTGCCTAGGTAGGGTTGTGACGTGTTGATCTTCCGAAGCCGGGCATGACCCAGAAAAGTGTGTCCGGACAAAGGGGATCGAGCGTGTTGGGAAATGTGGTGCACCCCTACAGGGAAGTTAATCTATTCGAATAGCCATGATCTTCGGTAACATGAGGACTTGGAGTTGTACCTTGACCTTATGACAACTAGAACCGGATACTTAATAAAACACATCCTTCCAAGTGCCAGATACAACTGGTGATCGCTCTCTCACAGGGCGACGAGGGGAGGATCATCGGTTAGGTTTATGCTATGCGATGGTACTTGGTGAACTTACCATCTACTCTCTTCTCCTGCTGCAAGATGGAGGTTACCAGAAGCGTAGTCTTCGAAAGGACTAGCTATCCCCCTCTTATTCCGGCATTCTGCAGTTCAGTCCACATATGATACCCTTAATCCACTTGATACCAATGCATACATATGTAGTGTAGCTCCTTGCTTGCGAGTACTTTGGATGAGTACTCACGGTTGCTTTGCTTCCTCTTTTCCCCCTTTTTCTATACCCGATTGCTGCGACCAGACGATGGAGCCCAGGAGCCAGACGCCACCGTCGATGACGACTACTACTACTCGGGAAGTGCCTACTACTACGTGCAGCCCGCTGTCAACGACCAGGAGTAGTTTAGGAGGAACCCAGGCAGGAGGCCTGCGCCTCTTTCGATCTGCATCCTAGTTTGTGCTAGCCTTCTTAAGGAAAACTTGTTTAACTTATGTCTGTACTCAGATATTGTTGCTTCTGCTGACTCGTCTATGATCGAGCTCTTGTATTCGAGCCCTCGAGGTCCCTGGCTTGTAATATGATGCTTGTATGACTTATTTTATTTGTAGAGTTGTGTTGTGATATCTTCCCATGAGTCCCTGATCTTGATCGTACACGTTTGCGTGTATGATTAGTGTACGATTGAATCGGGGGCGTCACAAGTTGGTATCAGAGCCGACTACCTGTAGGAATCCCCCTTCCACACTCCTTGGCTGAAGTCGAGTCTAGACATTGCAGAACTTTTACTAACATGGTTATGTGCCTTACGGGCCCACGTCGCCATTTGGGTGGTATTAGGATCTTTTATTCCTCATCTATACTCTAGGACTCTGATCTCTCTTCTATTCGGGTTAAAAGATTTTTGCTAACTCTAACTCTAGGTTTTCGTAAGTACTTTCTTCCGGAGAGCCCCTTATTACAGATGATCGCCTGTTGCACCAGAAGATTCAAAAGATACTCTCTGATATTCACCCAAGAACTTGTGCTCATCGCTTTTGCGATTTCCTTCCACCGTCAACCCTATGGGAAACTACATACACTTGCCATAAATACAAACATTCCCCGTTGCTCTTGTTATTACAAGATGCCCTGAAATACTCTCTGTTGTCCCGAGAATCCTTTGAGCTTACTACCATGTTGTTGTTTGCCACATGAATACCCCTACAGATAATTTCTCACACTTACCGGGGATCCCTTCGTTCCCAGTTGTTCAGGTGTTTTGCAAAATTCTTCGAAATGCCATTCGAACTTCTGAAATCCTCAGTAGACTAATGCTCTTGATCTTCTTTACCCGCTTGCCTAATGGTTACTTCCATATGTCAAGCAATATTAATTAAAATACTTTGTGATCGATAATCTGATCCTGTTGATTCAACTTGTGTGTGAATGTACACAATCATCAGTTATTCCCTAAAAATTATCCTTCCGGCTCGAACATCATTTTGAACCTGAGCTGGTTCTCGACCAATCAAATTGCCGACGATTGTAACTCTAAGACTATTCAACTTATCCATCCCTATTCAGAGCATTGCTTCTGATCCCTTATCTTGGAATCATAATTCCTGTGCAATTGAGCTTTGAGTTAGTCCGTTGTTTCTATCATCTGATCCCCTTGCATTCTTTCTTCTTCTGGTAGAGTACCGATACTCACATCAGCTCCGTTGTGGATCATCAGATCCATTGTTGGATTTCATCCGACATCGTCCTTAATATTCAATAACCTTGTGAGCCTTTCCACAGGTATATAATGCCTTTGGTAAATTGTATCCTCTGCCTTGTCAACCATGCTCTACTTTCGAGCTTGTGTTATTTACTCCTGAAGTTTGTGATATATGTTCCTAAGATACCCGATGGTTTGAACTAATGCCTTCCCTAATCTGTGCAAACCCGGAAGATTTCACGGGTCATATTTATCTGGTATTGCACCAGGTAAAACTTTCAACAACTAATGTCATTTTCAAAATACGAGAGGTGAATGAAAGGTTATGCATTGAACAAGTGGGAGTCGACCTTGAACCCTGTGTTAATACCTTATCATGGAAGCTTCTCTTAAAATAATTATCCCCTTGTTATAAGTTCATCCTGTATCTGTGGACATGGTTCCGACCATGTTTCTCCTTGATTCCATTTCTCGTGCAAGTTTGAGAACTTTTCTTATACAGAGCATTACCCTAGTCCAACCTCTACTATGATCTGTCATCGAGTATTACCCCCTGGTATCTCGGGATTATCATGGAACTGCATACTTCTTATGAGTTCTTCATCAAGTGCTACATTCTCACTGATTCTAATTTTCACGGGCTCTGCGTTATTAAACACTAAAAGACACCGATAACTGACTTAAGTCTGCACCGTGATTAAACAAATCGTGGTAACCTTCATGCCTAACGAGTTTGAACTTGATCACGTCATTCCTAGCCTGCTTGGCTATATCCTTGTCATGCTTATTTTAATTGTGTTACCTAGTCCTTCTTCCTAGAGAAAATTTTTCGAGGTGAGCTAATCTTACGTCGATCTTCCTTGTCATAACAATTGTCCTTGAATGACAAGCTTGATTTCAAGTTTGTGTCGTACCTACGGTTTCAATAACTTCTCGCTTCATCATTCCGTTAACTTGATGTCATCGCCGATCGGTTACATCTTCTTGAAACCTCTCGACAAATGTGTCGTGATCATCATCAACATTTTGACCCCTTCCAAGATATCAATTGAATTCATGATGAGAAGTACCCTCCTTGCCCTCAATGATTTGTGTTATCATCAACCACTTTATTGCCTTCCGTTCAACACAAACTTGTTCGTGTTTCTAGCAACCCTATTGCTTTCAAGTTAATGGTCGATATTTCATTCTTAGACTATTGCTTGTTGAATCACCTTTCTAACATTGATCATTCTACCTAAGACCATATTTTGGGTCCACTTTTCAACCAATGCTTAATTTTGTATGTTTTCCCCGAGCATACATCCTTATATCATTTGATCCGACAAATGTTATCTCCTTGCTCACATAAGTGTGGAAATCCATCTTTTGAAAATCTCAATGAATTGTCGCTGAGTTCATCAGCCACCTCTTCATCCTCTCCTTGGTTTTAATGATGAACTCTTGTTTCGGAACTCGCTTCCATAGTACATTTCTCAAGAATCTTACAATGTCGCCTCGTCAATTGTGTTGTACCTTTTCTTCTCAGGCATCCCGAGTCCGAGGCATCCTGGCACCAATCAGATCTGAATCTCGGTCAGATATGATGGTCAGAACATATTTCCAAGAATTATTACATTGGTCCTTATATATCGGTAAGGTGATGTCATGCCTATCACACCTGGCCGGAGGACTTGTTGTTATAGATTCCTTTTCAGCAAAGTTATCCCTTCTTCCATGAGGGAATTGTAAGACCTATTCTTCAAGTTATTCCTGATGGATCCTTTGTGTCTCCAGAGTCTGATCTTCACCTGTTGACCATGTCGATGCTATCTCGAAGCATGTCTATAGTATTCCGATTTTCAACAAGAACATTGAAGCTAATGCTAAATGTTTCCTGCTCAATTATCCAAACACCGTTGTATGGGTAATATCATGAGCTCCCCCCTTACTTAAGTGGTTTTCTACCTTCTATCCGGTCTTGGATATCATACTCTGCTTGTTCTTGGGATGGATATACCCCTGAGATACGTGTTTAAACGCATTTTTCCTTCCATTGTTTTGTTTAACCTTTCTTGTAATCTACTTAACTGAGCAGTGATAATTCCCTACTTATGTAAACACCCCGGTGTACAACTTTGTCAGTAAGACCCTGTTACTATTGTTGATGACATTCTGGTAGCCACCGATGGACGAGAACCTTGCCTATTGGCCCGCCTCGTTCAATGAGCAGGAAAATGGTTCTCTTCATCCCTCGCCCTTGGTACCGATGTTGGTGCCGACATAATCCACAGGCTACCCTCTGACATGCATTACTATCATGACCATGCGAGATGTCACCGCTCCTCCTACTTTTAACCCACATGGTGGGCCCATAATCCACAGGTCCCAGGATCGAAACCTGACTCTCATGTACACCCCCGGTTTCCAAAGTTATTCCTCGCGCATGACCTCATATGTAATGCATGAGCCACCCTACGAGAGATCATCAATTCTGGTATCAGACATAATACTTATTCTCGTTGCTTTGAACCCTTTTCACCCCCTGTTTCGGGCATCGAACGATTGCCTGCCCGCTTGAAACTTCTCGTGATACCTCCTTACTTTGCTCTCGATATCTTCTTAAGTTTCAATTCGAGGGTGACTTTCCGCCACCTTCTTTGATGTTATCTGCTAGATAAGCAAACACTGTAGCGGTCCGGTCTTCCGTAATACACCTTACCATTTCGTAAGTATGATGGAGTTCCTGAAGGAAGACAACTTCATCATGATGCATTGGAATAAGGAATTGAAGACATCAGCGTAATGGACCGACCTATTCGAGATGCGCAACCAAGAATGTGAAGATCCGTTAGAATTTCGTAACCAGAACTTTCCCCCTTACTCCCTTCTTAAATCTCGGGACGAGATTTCTTGTAGTGGAGGAGAATTGTGAGCCCAGATAGTTAAGCTACAGTAAACCCCTCTTAATGATGCCAGGTCATCGTAATTAAAATTTTGCTAAACCTCACTCGTTTCTAAATTAGTTCTAAATAAAAATTCAAATGGCAAGTCAAATTATAGTTTCATAAAATGGTGAATTAAAAAAAGTTCATTAGGTTACAAATATTCGTTTAATAATTGTCATGCATTAACCAACAATTTTCTAAAGGTTTAAAATGCCACTAGATATGAGAACAGTACCCAAGCAACTACATTTAGGTCATTCCCATTTAATAAAAAATACAAAAAACTTCTAAATCACTCCCAAACTTTTTGTTACAGTGAGGTATTTTGAATACTAAATATAGAGACCAGCCACACATTTTACTAAAGTGAATTATTGGCCAAAGTGCAAAAAGAAAAAAATGGAAAAAACGAGAACTAAAGACCGGCTCCCCCCTCCCCGCCGGGCCTCGACCCAGCTGGTGTCTGGACTGCCAGGTCGGCCTAGCCGGCCCCTCCCTCTCGCTCCCCTTAATCTCCCCCACCGTCACCCACGTTCCCCACTCCCCCCTTCTCTCCCGATCCCATCTGGATCGGGGCTGCAGAGCCCGACAACGCCACCGCGCCCTGACGCTCGTCGTCGTCGCCGGACCTCTCCCGCCTCTACCTCATCGGTGCTGCCTTCCCGCCGGCCTGCCTCCCCTACGTACGACGTCTCCAACGTCCACCTCGCTCCCCGCTGCCTTGATCCCCACGACCCGCAGTGAGCACGATCCCTTCCCCTTTCTGCTCGCTCGTCACCGAACGCGCACGCGCCTGCGTCCAGAGCTGTTGCGCGCCGCCCCGCGACATTCCCTACCCCTGCTGCTGCCTTGCTCCCGGCTGCCCTTCCCGTGCAGCCCCCTGCCGGCGCCCTCCACCGCAGGCCCGCCTCCCTCTGCCGTTGATGCTTGCCGACGTCCGCGTGCGCCCCGACACCGGCCTCCCCGCCCACTCCCTCTGTCCCGCTCACGAACCCCGCTCCAACCGACCGCCGCATCCCACCCCGGCCTTCCTCGCTCGTCGCCCGCGCTGCACGACCGCGGCCCC